>NW_026730131.1:0-23000 GCF_030272615.1 Cryptomeria japonica
TGTGAAATTAATTTACATATATAATAGTCTATACTTTTGGTACAAGACAATATTTTTAAACTTTTAAAACTCACTTTTTTAGAAATTTTCTTTTACAATCCATGCACTTGTGTGGATTTGCACTTTCTAGATTGTGTTTTCACTTTTCCACATCTTAAATTTTGTTAATAATTAATTATATTTTATTTATTGGTTAAAAAATAATTAACAAGGTTTTAATCACTTGGCCAAGCTACTTGCTCTTCCCCTTTTCAATTTCCAAAAACTCCAACATATAGTAAAACATTAATATATTTTTCTAGCTTTATTGGATTTTCATTTTTTATGGAGAGCCAAAAATCTTGTTAAGTAATTGGTGGTTGCTGAAGAAAAGAAAATGGTAAAAGAAGATTAGAGTGTCATCACCCCTGAATCTTTCGAACAACGGGGGGACATCTATATGGAAAACCAAGAAAACCATGTGTTTGAAGGTGGAAAAGAGGATCAAGTAGGTAAAGATAAGAGAGAATGGCAAAACCTCAATCATGATGAACAATGAAGTCATAACCTAGAAGATGGAGAAATACAAGTGGTTTTATAGACTAAGGAGGAGGCAACTTCGAATTGCACCATGGAATACACTAACAAGGATTTCCCTAGATCTGACTATGAGGATTTCCAAAGGTGTTTGATTCTTAGAGAGGTCTCTTCATCAGAATCACAACAGTCTGTTGAGATGGTGAAATCTACTTCCTAGCTATCCCCCATGACTTCATTTCTTAACATAAGTGCAAATTTGGCTAAGGATGATGCTTTCAAGCATAAGTCATCCACCCAAGAACAACCAAGAGGATGATATCCAGAATAATGAAGTTATGGAATGAAAGAAAGGTGGAAAAAAGGGGTTGAAGTGAACACCCAGACTACCCCAGTCAAGATAGGAAATAGGACTAAGGCTGATACGGGATTTATCCCCTCTCCTCCTGGAAGAAGATAAGCAACCCAGATCAAAGATCAGGAGGAAAGGAAGAATATAGCAGATGGAACTCAAAATACCATCCTTGAGGTATGTTCCCTAAAAAGAGAATGAAAATTGTTTCATGGAATATTAATGGATTGAATAGTCCACATAAATATGATGTTCTAAGAAATTTAGTTAGAGAAAATAAACTGGACATTGTTCTTATCCAATAAACCAAAATGACTAAACAGAAAGTTGAGAAGATTATCAAAGCTCCCTATCGGCTATTTCATGGATTGGTTCAGACCACTTTCTTATAGTTTTTGTGGTAGAGAATATAAGTTGAAAAATATATTTTGCTTTTATATTTGAAAAGATGTGGCTAGATCATGTGAACCTTGAGATGCTCATTGAGGAGTGGTGGTCGATTGATGTCAAAGGCACCACTATGTATAGAAAGGAAAAAAAATTAAGGCATGTGAAAGATAATATTAAGAAATGGAACAAGGAAGTTTTTGGGGATCTAGCAAGCAGATATAGTGAGGTTTCTTTTGGAGAGGAAAGTGAGGTGCTTGTGAAGTATCATGAGATCATCAGAAGGGAAGAAGAATTTTGGAAACAATGTTCCCGATCTCTTTGGCTTAAATTTGGATACAAAAATAACAAGTTCTTCCATATGACTGCTATGAAACATAGGCTACTAATAGTATCTCTAAATTGAGGATTGGATAAGCTGAAACAAGGAAGGATAACGCGATTAGGAATGAAGCCAGGAACTTTTTCAATTCTCTTCTATCTATGGATAGCAAGCTAGATGATTAGTCTCAAAGGGCCCTCTTGGAGATCATTCCTTCCCTCATTAATAATGATCATCACAATGTTCTGGTTGCCATTCCTTCTGAAGGGGAAGTTAAGAAAGCGATGTTCTCCTTTGATGGTAATAAAGCGCCAGGACCTGATGGGTTGCCATTGTTCTCCTTTCAAGCCTTTTGGAACATTCTCAAAAAGGATCTGGTTAAGGGAGTGCAAGATTATTTTGGGTCTAGGTTTATCTTAAAGGAACTCAATGCCACTTTTCTAGTTTTGATTCCCAAATGTCTAGGGGCTGACTCAATGGATTAATTTCGACCGATCACTTTGTGCAATTCCTTCTATAAGATTATCTTGAAGGTGGTTAGTAGAAGATTTCTCATGGTTATTGCAGACGTATAAAAATGACCATATTCCTAAATGAATATTTTGTGTTCATTTCTCTATTTAATTAAACCCAATTTAATTAAATTGCCTGCATTCCTCTATTTAATTAAGTAAATTACTCAATTATATTCACTAGGCCTCTTTTTACCATTTAATAGAATAAATCATTTTATTCGATTAAATCCCCTATCCACTTTTTAATTAAATTCAAATTTAATTAAAATAGTTATCCTAAATTAAATAAATCTAATTTATTTAATTGCAACTAAATTGAATTAAATTCAATTAAAACCTATTTTCCCTCACCCACTTGAAAAATCCTACACCTCCCACTTGCATCCTAATTCTCTTTCTAACCTCTTCTAGATTCTTCTAAACCTAATTAATTAACCCAAACCCATCCATTATCCCTTTTCCCTAAATTTGAGGAGGTCACTTCTCAAATTTGGAGTAAAGTCTTCAAAAGGCATTAAAGCCTTTATCCATTCAACAAGCTAACTTGTTGAATACCCCCAAATTTGGAAGGAATCTTACAAATTTATCCCCAAAGTCTTCATAACCATTAATAGTTAACTCAACCCTCTTACATGGTTAGAGAATTTCCATAAACTCAACCTCCATCTAACCCAAGGGTCTCATCAAGCATTTATTGCTTTGACCATGGTTATCTTTAATCCTTTGCACAAAAGTTTATCCTTTGGGTAAAAGCTTTATCCAATGGTTAATCCTAACTTAACCTTAATTCCTTAAACCCTACGGTAACCATGAGGTCTTCTCAAGCATTTAATGCTTCTTACATCTCATCTCAACCAGTCTTATGTTGATAATTGTCACCATTTCATTGGTGCCAATTACAAACATGGATTGCCAACTTTCAAACTCAGCCCTTGATTAACTCTTTCAATCCTGACCATCCATTGCCCTATTTTTGTTATAAATAGAGCTCTCCTCCATTTTTCATATCATCCAAGTCTTTAGCATCACACTTATACTAAAATCCATTCAAGCTTTCATATATCATTTTGTGCTCATCATTTAGCCTCTCTTTTCAATAGGAATTAAGCTAAATATGCATTTTTAGAATATTTTCTTTATCATTTAGATTAAATCATAAACTAATATAGCATGCTAGGATAGTTTTGTTTACTAACCTTGCCATCTTATAACTAGTTTATTGCATTTATAGGATCGTGCATAGCTTCGGATGCATTTCATCTTAAAATAAACAAAAGCATCCCTCGTTCTTGTATTTGTCATCCTTAAACCATTTTGCTCAGTGATATGAGAGAAAAAAAATGGTTTGAGGGGCCGTGCAAGATACAGAACCATAGAACCAACCTTGGGAAGCTGAGCCATACTTCATGACTCCATAGCTTGCACCAAGAAGTCCTGTGGGTGTGTGAGAAAGGCTCCCTAGAGCTCCGTTTTTCACATTTTGAGTTCTATCGACCCGCTTTTTCTGCATACATTTTTGGCACCCATCATTGGGCACGACCTCATATATCAAATCGGTTTTTAAATTTAACCACTTTTGCAGGTCCGTGCAAAACAAGAATCAGCGCATGGGAAACCTTGCCTAGCACATCTGGTCAATAGCCTAGCACATCTGGCTTACTATTCGACACGTTGGGTCCATCATCTAGCATGTGAAGTCATTTCCTTGGCGCATCATAATACTAATCTTTTCCTCTAGGTCTCGGTGCGGGAGAAAAATAGAGCAGCGCTTCCGGAACACAGTGTCGCGCATACCGAAAATAGTATAGCGCATCTCTGATTTCTTTTAGTGCATCACTATTATTTTGTAGCGCGTATAGTTTGTTCTATAGCACATCATAGATAGACAGAAATCAAAAAATTAAAATCTGTAACTAAGGGTAAAAATTAGACTTGTTGAAGTCCACCAGTCATCTAACACTTTTCGCTTGTTTTTTGCAGGATTCTAACAGTTTTGTTGCAGATAGGAGCTTAGTCTTAAATTTATAAAGATAGTTAAAATTTTCACTAACTTAGTTAAGTTAGTTTAAAAATCTAAACTTCTTTTGTTCTTAAAATTGGACTCACTTTTTTTGGGCTATAAAAAGAACCACAAATCAGAAAATTTCTTGCTTTCATAGGAGAAAAACTTGATTTTTGGGTTTTAAAAAGAACAATACAAACCTTCCTTCTTGCAAAAGTAGCTTTAAAAAGAACCTCACCATCCTTTGGTGTATAAAAAGATTCATTTCAAATTTTTGCAAAGGAAAGAACCAAACTTAAGAAGTTTTTTTTACAATCAAAAGAGGGAAGTTATTCCCCTTTTTGCCAGATTCCTTTTGTTATCCAAAATCAAAGTTTTTCTTTGTTGGCTTGATTATTTTTCTAGATTAAATAATCACTGATTTGGGGAAATAAAATAAACACCATGCTTTTTGGAGGAACATCTCCAAATAGAAGTTAGCAAATCATTTGTCTTGAAAGCTAAAAAGAAAAATTGTTTGCCTTGTCTTGAAAGTGGAAGGTATATGCTCTCCCCTTAACTGGGTGATCAAAAAGCCAAACCACTCTTAATATTTCTGTACTTCAAGCATTATACAACCTTTAGTAGGCCTACCTTCACGACGAGTTGGAATCAACTCTTAAAGCCATTTATGGCCGGTGTGAAGGGAACAACCTAAGTGGGGAACAACTTTGATGCCAAGTATTCCAACCCACTATAATCAAAAGTGGAAAGTGACAAAAGTCCTTTTCAACAGTTGCGCGCAGTGATTAGCCTTCCCCTAGTATCCTTGAGATACGTAAAGCCTTTGTTCTGAAGGTTGGGAAGCCTCCTGAGGGAGTTTATCACTAACAGCCGAACAGGAAGCCTGATTATGAACCATAGAAATAGAAACCTTGAGCCGAGTCAGTAACCAGACATTTATAACATCATAGTGCAAGGGTGGGGAAGAATCCACCCCCAAAATCGCTCACCATATATCTCCCAAGATAACTACTCAATTGTGAAGCAATTCACTTTGAGTTAATTTCTGGCAAAAGGCAAAAAAATGGGCACCCTCTAGGGGGTGACATGGCTATTTGAGCTAATGGAGTATCGAGACTAGTGGGCTATGATGTTATTTATGACCTTTGAATAAAGAGCCTTCTTGAAGTGTATTATTTGTATCCGAACCTGTTAAAACATTGGGGATTTGAACACATCCTTGTAGAACATACACTTTTTGTTAGATTAAGCAAAAAAGGCTATGTTTACATTTTCTACTTCAGAAAATCATCCATCAAGACTGAAAAACTCATAACAAAAATCCAAAAAATTGCGAAAAACCAACTGAAAGAAAATATCAGGGCAGTCTAGCGCGTGAGAGCAACTTCTTAGCATGTAAGGTACATTTGTTAGCACATCAGAACTTCAAATTAGTGTTAAAATAGTGTTAAAATAGTTAGCGCATCCAGAAAACAACCTAGTGCATTGAAGCATTACCTTAGCGCATAGGAGTCAAACTTTAGCGTGTAGGGTTTAACAGTTAGTGTGTCGTAGACCCATATTAGCACATAACTTTTTGAGCCAGACAAAAAACAAATTTTAATAGTAAAAAACTTTAGGACGTGGCTGGGGGTAGCTTAGCGCGTGTGGTGTTTTATTTAAGACATAAAGTAATTTTGGTAGTGCATCTTGTCTCTGTTTTATCGCATGACCAAACCCAAAAAAATGGGGGGCAAGACAGTGAGGAATTTTGAAAATTTCAAAAACATTATGGGAAACCTCTTTTCATCAGCATCATTTTTCATCAAAATAGAGTAGCGAAAGCACAACTTTAAAAACTATTTTCTTGAGCCAAATTTGTGTCAAACAAAAGTTGAAAAAATCCAAAACTGATCGCACGGTAAAACATATCTATCCTATCAAAATCCGGAAACATCATCACAAGTAACAAAGGGGTCCTTTATCATCTCACAGATTTCATCTCAAAAACACTTGTTTAAAACCTCAAGTTGTCAAATCAAGTTTCTATATCGGGAGACTTTATCCATATCATTTGACACGCTTTGTTGTGAAGGGGCATCTAAACCTTCACTTTGATAAAGTAAAATTTGAGTTTTCAAAAAAAGATCAATTGAATCCAAAACAAATCAAAGGAAACCATTGATCACTTATGCATGACTAATCCCCATATTCTGAGAAGAAAGAATATTTATCGTAACACCACGTTGAAGAAACAACAACCAAGTTTTTTCAAATTTATCAAAAGAAGCAATTTTTTATACATCAATCGTCAACTCTTCAAATCTCATCAAACATTCCTTCATCATGTTAAACTTTATATCCAAAACAAATCCAGCAAATTTGACAAAGAGCCTTTGAAGACTAGGGCATATTGTCAAAAATCTGCATTTAATCAAATCATAAACCGAGGAAAGATCAATCCGGTATTCTTGCCTGACGAGTGTATCAGTTACAACACACCTTGACTTGAACCACCAACTCCCGAGCAACTTATCGAAGAGGATTTTGTCCCTTTTGTCACAAAAAACTTCTATTAAAATGCCTGTAACTCACTTTCAAAAAAACAACCAAAGCACAACAACACCAGAATCAAGCATGACTCGAAGGTTATCTAATCCATTTGAAGGTCCACATCTAGAAGAACCTGAAATCATAGCAAAGATCCTTTAAGAATGTTAGGAAAGTACTTCCTTTCAAAAACTTGTGGAAAAACTCATGGAAACTGACAAAGAAAAATATATACTCATACTCACGAGGAAAGGCGTTAAACTTCTGGAAGATTTAGACACAAACATTTTTGGAACCGGATCTCGACATTACACATATCAAGAATGACAACGAGAAGAGGAAACTCGTGACCCTGAGCAAAACATACCTAAACAACATATACCCAAGCTAGACACTCTAGAGAAAAACATATCGTTCCATACACCGTTTCAACCTAGGATTAATGAAAGGGAAGAACTCTTCCCTCGGCAAAACAATGTGCCTTTGGTTGCCCTTACTCAACAAGTACAAATGTTACAAAGACAAATGCAAGACATGCAACAAGGGGCGATAGTATGATACTCATTAAATGAAATCTATCCTTATCCTTTTGACAGAAGATTCCACATGATCCCTTTTCCTCCAAACTCAAATGTACCTAAATTTGACAAATACGATGGAAAAAGTGATCCTCGTGATCATGTCAGAGAATTTTGTACCATGAGTCTTGAATTTGCTCATGATGACACCTATCTAATGAGGTTAATCCCAAGAAGCTTGGGAGGACAAACAATGGAATGGTTATCCAAAATTTCACTGCCTATTAGATCGTTTGATGAATTGGTTAATAAATTCATAACACAATATTCCTATAACATTCAACATGCTATAACCATGCTAGATGTTTGCAACACCAAACAGAAAAACAATGAAACATTCATGATATTCCTTCAACGCTGGCGACATATGGTTTCACGATATCCTCGAGACATTCCTGGAAAGGAGAAAATGGAGATTTTCATTGACAACTTAAATGGTGAGATGAGTTACAGACCCAAACTCCAATATATACCATCTTTCACTAAATTGATTGAAAATGACATTCAAGTAGAAGAGGCATGTGTCAATAAGGGAATGATCAAATTCTTCAAAGGAACAAATTCATCAAACTATAATAACCAAAACAACAACAACTTAGACAAGTCTTGATTATGGACTTGAAATAAAAATGAAGGCAACAATGAATCGCATGATCTAAAATCTAAGTAACCAGTGCTCGCATTATCAGGAAATCCTCAAGCTACAAAGAATCCTAAAGGTGCTAATCCAAATGCTAACACATACACACCAAATACCAATCAAGGTCAACCCAGTGCAAAAAATAGCCACGATACTCAAAAAAAAACCATGAATCAAGGACCTAATAACAATTCACGTGATAGCTCTAACAATTTCCAAAAACGTGTCGTCACACCATTGGGACAATCACTAGAATCAGCATTCAGAGAGCTCCTGGCAAACAAGATTATCTCTTTGCTTGCAATCGGCAACTACAAACCCCAAATCAAACCACCTTGGTGGAATGACTCACATTATTGTGATTTTCATCGCAACAAAGGTCATTGAACAAACAATTGCATGAGATTGAAAAACATTGTTCAGGATATGATTGATCAAGGTGATTTAACAATAGATGGTCTCAAAAAAAATGGTGACCATGGAGCCTTTAAAAATCTTCTTACAAACTAGAACAAATATGGAGCTTCAACCTCAAACGATACACGTGGATCTCGTATCAACCACATCTATAATAACACCTTCAGTCACACATTAGCTGAAGACCATCATGTGAACGTCATCACAATCCGAGACTAGCATGATCATGAATCTGTCAATATAACAACTAGAGCTCAGAAATATGTCTTGAAGGGACATACATCACCTACAACCACTACACCAAAAATCCAATATGATTTTGTCAGCCAACTATGAAAAACTCCTGCTCAAATATCTATACTAGAATTGCTGAAACTATCACGAAAACACAAAGACATATTGGAACAAGCACTATTAGAAACCAATGTACCTCAAGATCTGGATGCAGACAGATTTCAAGCCATGGTCGCTCATATGACAGGGCCTCATAATCTCACCTTCTTAGAGCATGATAATACTTGCTTAAGTCATCCGCATAACACTCCTCTCCATATTGAAGTCATTGTTTATAAACATCGAGTAAAAAGAGTACTGATAGATGGAGGAGCTGGACTTAATATATGTACCTTAAAACTTATCTGTGCATTAGGCTTCTCAAAAGAGTCTATTGATCCACGTAGAAAGATTACCATAAAGGCATATGATGATGAGGAAAGGTCATCTAAAGGAACTATGATGTTACCCATTCAAGTGGGACTAGTACAAAAGGATAATATGTGTCATGTCTTAGACATAGACCTCACCTACAATATTTTATTAGGTTGACCCTCAATACATCAAATGCAAGCAGTGCCTTCTACGTATCACTAGTGTGTCAAATTTCCTTACAACGGGTAAGAGGTCTCTATATCTGTTGAACACAATCCATTTCAACATTGTAATGTAATGGGGGTAGCCCAAGATAGTTTGGTTCCCCATAATAGGGAAAAACAGAAATCCTCAATATCAGATCTATAGAAGGCAAAGCCCGAATCATTACCTGGAGATTTTAAACAGAAAATGCAAATCAAAGAACAAGGTATGGGAGAATACTCTTTGGAACCCATGTGTTTGGCCAAATTACCAACATCACCCAGATCTCATGGATTGCCCACTCCATCAACACATCAAGTAACTCAACCCATCACCAAATTTGATGGTACCTTCATCCAACTAGGCACTCTAGCACATGAATCAGAAGATAAGGACATTCCTAGCTGGTTATACAAAGATGAGGAAGAAGATAACAGAGCAGCTGCTCTGGATATAGTTCTACCAACACACCTATATAGGAAGGGCTACTTAATCATGTAACAAATGGGATATGATGGTAATGGACCTATTGGAAAACACAAAGAAGGAGTCACTGAACCCATAGATCTTCCTTCACAGCCCAGTAGAGACAAAATAGGATTGGGTTGTAAACTCACTTTCCTATTAAGGAGGACACCACGCATAACTCCAAAACCTCAATGGAAAGCAGAGAAGAAGTACAAAGAAGAATCCTGGCAGGAAGCACTATTTGAGTCAGCAGAAACAATCTGCAAGGCACGTGAACATCAAGAATAGAAGCAACATCAGGAAAAGCTTCTTAGTCACAAGAAGGCCATATCTGTAGCAGTAGCTCATATTCAAACACCAATATCTTCAAAACAAACAAAACCATCTCCTAAAGGAGGCACAATATATGAATAAAAACAAAAAGTAGAAGCAGGATCCGACACCGAATCAGCAAGAACTATCAAACTGGTATCCATCATCAAAGATCTATTTTCACCATACAACATACCTATTTACAACACTGATAGAATCTGGGATGATGGCTCAAAGACTGATTCCAATGAATATGAATGGGGTAACTGCTCAAATGCTACTAGAGATATCACTGACAATACTGCCTCCATATCCCTTTCTCAAGAAGAGCATAACATAGAAGATAGACTTCTTGAATTTGGACCGCAGAATATCTATGATGCCAAGGAAAACGAATAGAAACATTATGAACAAGTCTATATGAAAGATGATACCAACGAAGACCTCGACGAAATCCTTGACTTCTTTAAAAAAAATTCCAATCACAATGAAACCTTTGTCTTAACACTTACAGTAGCAGAACTTGATCCACCGAATGATTCCTTACCGCTTGTCTTTCTTGACCTCATTGACTGGGACGAACCCGAAATACATGATATACCAATTTTTCGAGATGATGAATCTATTATCCACTACCTATGTACCGTTAACATAGAAAAATGCTCTACTAGTGAATGAAGTAACGATGTTTGCAAACCAAGGAGTGTCAAGTCTCTAAGTCACAAAAATGAACCAAACAAAGGATGTGATGCTGAAAACCAGTCAATGGCAGCTCTAGATCACAAAAAGGTAAAAATAAAGGATGCATCTGAGGGTGAAAACCTTTTTAAGGCACCTAAAGATGGGAGACTTGACACTCTCCCTATACACTTTCATGAGCGATCACCCATATTGATTGAGCCCACTCAATCAATCAACATTGGTACTACAGAAGCAGTCAAAAACATACACCTAGCAGAATCTCTAACAAAAGAGGAAAGATTGGCATTTGTCATCTTTTTTAAAGAAGAGCAAATTAACTTTCCTTGGTCATATGCAGATATGCCGGGAATTGATCCACACTTAATCAAGCATCACTTGTCTATCTCTCCAGGAGTTAACCCAGTCAAGCAAAAACTACGAAAAATGAATCCATAGGTAGCACTCATGGTCAAGGCTGAACTGAAGAAACTATTAGATGTCGGATTCACCTGACCCATCAACTATGTAGAATGGATCTCCAAAATAGTGCCAGTATCAAAACTAGATGGTAGTATGAGGATCTGCACTGATTTTAGAGATGTCAACAAAGCTTGTCCAAAGGATGACTTTCCTCTAGCTAGTATAGACATAGTTGTAGACCTCACAGCAGGCCATGCAATGCTCTCACTAATGGATGGTTTTTTAGGCTATAATCAAATAAAAATAGCCCCAAAGGATCAAGATAAAACAACATTCACCTGTCCTTGGGGAACATAATGTTGGAATGTTATGCCTTTTAGATTAAAGAATGCAAGAGCTACTTATCAGCGAGCAATGACAATAATCTTTCATGACATGATGTATACCTTCATGGAAGACTATGTGGATGATTTACTAGCTAAATCCTTCACCAGAGAAGAACACCTCAGCATCCTGACCAAGATTTTTGACTGATTGGAGAAATTCCAAGTCAGGCTCAACCCTAAGAAGTGTGTCTTCGGGGTTACATCAGGCAAATTACTAGGCTACATAGTCTCAGCTAAGGGTATTGAAGTGGATCTAGCAGAGGTATAAGCCATTATGGAGATGCCACCACCAAAGAATATTAGTTAGCTCAGATCTCTACAAGGATGACTCCAATCAATTAGGCAATTCATTGCTTAACTAGCTGATAAAAGTCTACCACTCAATCATTTACTCCATAAAAATGTACCTTTCAGATGGGAAGCCAAGTGTGCAGAATCTTTTTATCAAATCAAATAGTATCTGATGAACCCACCAGTTCTAGTACCACCGGTAGTCGGAAAGCCCCTTATTCTATATATTTCAACAAGAGATATATCAGTGGGGGCACTATTGGAACAAGAAGATCAACAAGGAAAGGAACGAGCCATATACTACATCAGCAGGACATTGAATGGCTATGAACTCAACTATACATTCATTGAGAAGGCTTGTCTAACAGTAGTCTTCGCATCTTAAAAGTTCCGACATTATATGATAGCACACACAATTAAGCTAGTAGCAAAAATTGATCCTCTCAAATATCTACTCAGCAAGGTAGCTTTTACAAGCCAGTTGGCTAAATGGGTCATGATTCTTAGTGAATTTGACATCCACTACACAAAATGAAGAGTTATCAAAGGGCAAGCAATTGTAGATCAACTAGCTGAAGCATCGCTACCAAGAAAACAAACTATGGAGATTGAATTTCCAGACAGGGATGTTCTTGCTATTTCTACAACACAATGGACCCTATACTTTGATGGATCCTACACACAACATTGTTTAGGTGTTAGCATTCTATTCATCACTCCTGAAGGACATACTATACCAAAATCATATCGGCTTATGTTCCCATGCACAAATAATGTGGCTGAATATGAGGCATTGGTTATAGGCATCAAAATGGCCATAGAATGGAAAGTCATAGAGTTAATGGTCTATGGAGATTCACAACTAGTCATCAATCAAATCAACAATGACTATCAGACAAAGGATGACAAGCTACTACCCTACAAGCGAATGGTGGATGACTTCAAATAGTATTTTGTACACATCACCTTTGAACAAATACCAAGGTTGAACAACAAAGCAGTCAATGCCATGGCTACTATCGCTTCATTACTACAAATTCCAGAGCAACAGAGTCATTATGAGTTTCTGGTAGAGCAACTATTGTCCCTAGCCTATGACCACTCCAAATCCTATATTGTCTATGCCTTAACCGGTTTGGATTCTCCTTTGTATGGACCGATATATGATTATCTAAAGAACAACATCCTACCCATTGACCAATCTCGTAACCAAAAATGTAATTTTATCTGACAAGCTGCCCATTATACCCTTACTGCTGATACTTTGTACCATCGAGGTCTAGATGGTACTCTTCTTCATTGCCTTGATTAGAATGAATTTGATTCCGCTTTACATGAGCTTCATGAAGGTATTTGTGGCACACATTCAACTGGGACTACTCTCGCTAAAAAGCTTCTAAGGATGGGATACTACTAGCCTACAACGGAGAAAGATTCTTACCACTTCACCAAGAAGTGTCCTAAGTGCTAGATCCATGGCAATCTGATACATGCACGAGCACAGGAACTGCAACCATTTACAACATCCTGGCCTTTTTGTTAGTGGGGACTAGATTTGATCGGCAAAATTCATCCTTCATCTACAAATGAACACAAGTTCATTATAAATATCATAGAATAATTTACCAAGTGGATAGAAGTAGTCCCCATGACCATAGTAACTGGAAAAGAAATTGCGTCTTTTATCCTGAACTATCTACCTCTAGATATGGTATTCTGAGTTCAATCATCACCGATAATGGACGACCATTCAAAAACCAAGATGTTCGAAAACTACGTGAACAATTCAAAATACAACATCGATTCTCTACGCGAAACAAATCAATGCTCAATGATGATACTTATATTGAATGCAAATAACATGTGGCTATATAGGGATGACAAATGCAGAATGAGGATGCTCAAAAAAAACAATTAGTTGCATATCATTTAACAATTAGTTGCATATCATTTTACAATTAGTTTCATATCATTTTACAAATAGTTGCATATCATTTTAAATCTTTCATTTAGTTGCACATCATTATCATTAACATACATCTCATTTTCAAGATACATCTCACAACATATCAAATCATACATCATACATTTACATCATGCATCATATCATCTATCTAAGCATTGCATCATCATAAATTAAAGAAAGAACATATAGAACATGCATCCATAATACATCACATGATCAAAGAAAATGGTGTCATCTATATATATATGATCAAAATGTACAAAATATTTGTCATGTTTGTGCCTAGTACAAGCAAAAAATGATGCAAAAAACAATAGAGCCATCGTCTCTCAAGTATGACTATCACTTGAGGGGGATGGTCTCGTAGCTGATGTCCCAGCACCTGGATCTCCAGGTGGATCCTGTCTATGAGGCCCTGTCACACCTCTGCTCTCTGACTGTGACCCAGTCTCTCAAGATCGACTTGATCTCGACTGCGTGAAGCTCTGCACTCCATGCTCCCTAGGTACGACATCCTCATAATGGCATCGATAATACTCTGCCTCCCTCACTTTCAAGGACAGCTCTCTCATGATGTCCCTCATAGGACCACATGCTGCCACTCTCTACATGCTCCCTGCTAGCTCCTTTGCTCAACCGCACTGCTCTATCTCCATATCACGCTCTAGAGTCAGCTGAGTAATCTAACGCTGCTATGTTAATAGTTGTGCCTGCAGCTGCTGTACTGTCAACTATAGAGTCTTGATCTAAGCATCCTCCACATGTGTCAGAACCCAGACCCATAGGGGAACCTATGAAGGGGTACCCTTATGCCTCTTCCTATCCTAGGTGCTGGTGGACTCCACTCCTCCATCCCTCCCACCGCTACCATCAATAACTTGAACAAATCATGAATTAAATCAAGATATATCAATAGTCATATTGGACAACTTATCAAAAACATGATTAAAGACACAACAAATGGCAAAAATCCATCTCCCTAGGAAAAACTAACCTTTTCCTATGTACTTTTTCACATTCAAAAATCAATAAATCTTGCAAAACCCAATCCATGCGCTAATTAATCTTGGCTATGCGCTAAACTATATCCATGTGCTACCCTACTTTCTCCACGTGCTATTCGATCTACCCTATACGCTAGACTAACTTTACGCGCTATCCTTTTTTCTCCATGCACTATTCAATCTACCCTAAGCACTAAAACTGACCCATGCTCTAACCTATCCCATGCTTGTGCTACCTATTTAACCCTATGCGCTAGGTCTAACCTACGCACTACATCCCCCTACCCATGTGACCCCCTGTGGACCCT
This sequence comes from Cryptomeria japonica, assembly GCF_030272615.1. Taxonomy (NCBI): domain Eukaryota; kingdom Viridiplantae; phylum Streptophyta; class Pinopsida; order Cupressales; family Cupressaceae; genus Cryptomeria; species Cryptomeria japonica. The sequence goes on from NW_026730131.1 coordinate 14,950, forward strand.
ATGCACTAGGTTTGACCTATGCGCTACCTTTTTAACCTAATGCGCTACCCTATGTTCATCATGCGCTAACCTGAGGCCATGAGATAACCTAAAACTTTGATGCGCTACCCTAAGCATTTTTGAATGCCACCTAAATTAATACCCTATGTGCTACTGAATTCTTTGTATGCGCTAAAACATTAAAATCGAATTTCAAAAATCAAAAACTAACTAAAAATGATCAAAAAGGGGTCAAAAGGGTTGACTTACTAGTGGTCCATATGCGGTAGGCCTCTAGTGCCTCCGAATGCACTCAAATAGATGCCTAGAATCAGGAATAGGCATTTTGTCTTCTCTCCAAAAGTCTCTTTCTCCAAAGTCAACAAGCACAAATGAGACAAAACAATGCACTTTTTCCCTTTTATAGGGTAAAATGAAATTAGGGTTAGGAAAATGAGCATGTAATTTTCTCTCGGTCTCCCTCATACCCTCACACACATCAATTATCAGGAGATGAATCAATTTAAACATTTCACCTAGCCAAAATTTTGCACACCAAATGCAATTATCAAATCAAATAAAATTTTTCAAAATTTTGACTCATCTCCCAAGGGGGCATTATCACCATCGTTTATCAAATCTGGGGCATCACACATCAAATCTAGGGCACAACATGAAAATCCATACAAATGACATTGATCATAGAATCATGACACATCATTTTCTTTGAAATAACATGTGCACACACTTCACTTCAAAGAGGGGTAAAATGTAGACGTATAAAAATGACCATATTCCTAAATGAATATTTCATGATCATTTCTTTATTTAATTAAATCAAATTTAATTAAATTGCTCGTGTTCCTCTATTTAATTAAGTAAATTACTCAATTAAATTCACTAGGCCTCTTTTTACCATATAATAGAATAAATCATTTTATTCGATTAAATCCCCTATCCACTTTTTAATTAAATTCAAATTTAATTAAAATAGTTATCCTAAATTAAATAAATCTAATTTATTTAATTGCAACCAAATTGAATTAAATTCAATTAAAACCTATTTTCCCTCACCCACTTGCAAAATCCTACACCTCCCACTTGCATCCTAACCCTCTTTCTAACCTCCTCTAGATTCTTCTAAACCTAATTAATTAATCCAACCCATCCATTATCCCTTTTCCCTAAATTTGAGGAGGTCACTTCTCAAATTTGGAGTAAAGTCTTCAAAAGCCATTAAAGCCTTTATCCATTCAACAAGCTAACTTGTTGAATACCCACAAATTTGGAAGGACTTACAAATTTGTCCCCAAAGTCTTCATAACCATTAATGGTTAACTCAACCCTCTTACATGGTTAAAGAATTTACATAAACTCAACCTCCATCTAACCCAAGGGTCTCATCAAGCACTTATTGCTTTGACCATGGTTATCCTTAATCCTTTGCACAAAAGTTTATCCTTTGGGTAAAAGCTTTATCCAATGGGTAATCCTAACTTAACCTTAATCCTTAAACCCTAGGGTAACCATGAGGTCTTCTCAAGCATTTAATAATTCTTATGTCTCCTCTCAACTAGTCTTATGTTGACAATTGTCACCATTTCATTAGTGCCAATTACAAACATGGATTCCCAACTTTCAAACTCAGCCCTTGATTAACTCTTTCAATCCTCACCATCCATTGCCCTATTTTTGTTATAAATAGAGCTCTCATTCCTCCATTTTTCATATCATCCAAGTCTTTAGCATCACACTTATACTAAAATCCATTCAAGCTTTCATATATCATTTTGTGCTCATCATTTAGCCTCTCTTTTCAATAGGATTTAAGCTAAATATGCATTTTTAGAATATTTTCTTTATCATTTAGCTTAAATCATAAACTAATATAGTATACTAGGATAGTCTTGTTTACTAACCTTGCCATCTTATAACTAGTTTATTGTATTTATAGGATCATGCATAGCTTAGGATGCATTTCATCTTAAAATCAGCAAAAGCATCCGTCGTTCTTGTATTTTTCATCCCTAAACCATTTTTCTTAGTGATCTGAGAGCAAAAACATTGGTTTGAGGGACCATGCAAGATAGAGAACCATGGAACCAACCTTGGGAAGCTGAGCCATACTTCCTGACTCCATAGCTTGCACCAAGAAGTCCTATGGGTGTGTGAGCAAGGCTCGCTAGAGCTCCATTTTTCACATTTTGAGTTCTATCGACTCGCTTTTCCTGCATACAGTTATCCCTTCCATTATCTTGTTGCAACAGAGTGGCTTTGTTCCTGGCAGACAAATCCTAGACTCTATCATCACAATTCCTAAAAAATATTCAATTAGTAGTGGAATCGAAGAAACAGGGTTTCTTGATGAAATTGGATTTGTCTAGGGCCTATGATCAGGTTGGACAAGGCTCTTAGATATTTTCATTTTTGTGAAAAGTTTATTCAGCTGGTTGGTCAACTCATTTTGACCCCTTCATTCTCTGTCATTGTGAATGGTGTACCCTCCCCTTTCTTGAAAACTTCTAGGGGCATCAGGTAGGGGAATCTCATCTCCCCTATTCTCTTCATTATCTTGCCTGAATGTTTGGGTAGATATATAAGAAAATTTATTTCTTAGAGTCTTTTGTTGGGATTTTTGCCCTCTTCTAGATTCAAAGCCTATTCCCACCACCAATTTTTTGATGATACCATTCAATGGGTACTTCATCAATCAGAGAAGAAACTATCATGAAGAACCTTCTCAATACTTATAGTACTGCTTTAGGTCAATTGATTAATTGGGAGAAAATCTCTTTATTATTCTTGAACACTTTGGAAGACAGATAGACCAGGATGGCCCGGATCCTGGGATGCCAAATTGGCCAGCTTCCTTCTATTTACTTGGGTCTTCCCTTGGGTACGAAACCTATGGATCTTTTCTGGAATAGGCATGTTGATAGATTCAATAGGAAGCTGGTTGGGTGGAAAGGGACCCTTCTTACCCAAGTAGGTAAAATCCATCTATTAAAAATATTCTCTCCAAAGTCTTTCGGTTTATGCCTTAAGTCTCTTCAAAATACCTTTTAAATTTGCTGATGCAATTGATAAAATTTGGAAATATTTCCTTTGGTTCGAGGTTGAGGAGAAGAAGAGAGTTTCTCTCATTGCCTAGGATAAAGCTTGCAAACTAGAAAAGGTGGGGGGTTTTGGCTTGAGAAATATTAAAACCTTGAATAAAACCCTCCTGGCCAAATAAATATGGAGAATATATTAGGGAACAAGTGAATGGAATGAAATTTGGAAGGCTAAATAATTACATGTGAACCCTACTATGGAAGATTTCCTTGCCTTAGATCAGATCTCAAGTGGCTCTACCATATGGAACAATGTTACTCATGTAAAAGGTATGGTGAATCTAGGCAAAGTGTGGGCCATTTGTAATGGTAGAAAGGTGGATTTCTAGGATGATGCCTAGATTGGAGGTGCTCCTCTCAATGATCATTGTGTTCCTTAGTTGATCATCCAAGCCTACAAGAATAAGTTTGGTGTCAAAGTTGTTGACTACATGAGAGATCAGAAGTGGGTAGACCTGAGCTCTATTGATCCTAACTTAAACAATAGTAATATGAAACTCAAACAGACTATCATTAATCCAAGAAGTGAGCACCACCTGGTGTGGGGAGGTACCCCTTTAGGGATTTTTTCAGTGGCATCTATTTTCCTTATGCTGGCTCAGTCTCAAGACTCTATCCCCTACTGGGCCAAAGCCTGGTGTTCAGGTTTGACTTTTAAAATTAATATTTTTGTATGGATTCTTTTAGAAAATAAAATTATAACCATAGATAACCTAAGAAAGAGGGGATTCTGCATCCCCAACAAATGCTACTTATGCTTCAATGATGAAGAATTTGTGAACCATATTTTTATCCACTGTCCTTTTGTCAAACCTATTTGGTCAATTTTTTTTTCCAGCTATGGGGTTTAAATTGATTGTTTCCTAAGGAGATTCAAGATTGTTTCAAGAGCATGTCATGTAGAACAAAAAATCCGACTACAAGGAATTAGTGGGAGTTTTCCTTTGCATATATCCTAATGGATATCTTGAAAGAAAGGAATAACATAATTTTTATGAATGCCATTAACTCCCCTAAAGTGGTGTGGGCTAAGATAAAACACAAATCTTGTTGAGAATGTGATGGCTATTGGATCTCATTATTGCAAGAATAAGGAAGAGTATGATGTTTTAAGGAGCTAGAATATCCCAGCCTCCATGGACAATAATACCAATCAACTCAAAAGAAGGATGTGTTGCTGGTATTCTCCTCCCAATGATTGGATTAAGGATAACTTTGACAGAGCTGCTAAAGGGAACCCAGGGATAGCTGGCTAGGGTGTAGTTATCTAGAATAGTGCTGGATTTTACATGGGGGTGCTAGCCTTCCCCTTGGGGAGCCAAACTAATCACTTGGCTAAAGCCATTAGCGCCCTCCAAGCCATAAAATTATTGCATCAACTGGGAGCCAAATTATTAATGGTTGGAGGAGGACTCGAAAAACATAATCAATTGCCTCTGTGGTAAGCAAAAACCATCGTGGATGATTAAAAATATTATTGACATGGCCAGGGAGTTGCTTGAGGGATTCAACCATTATCACATTTCTCATGGTTATAGAGAGTCCAACAAGAGTGTTGAATGGGCTTCCAATGAGATAGTACAGAGTGGGTTGATAAAGATTTGGTATGAAGAGGGGGAGCTCCCTCAAGTGGCACATGATATTTTAAATTATGAAAGATATCATGGAAACCAAGGTAGGATTTGATATCATTTCTCAATATGGTAGGGGTGGTCGTGACATCATGAACCAGTATCATAATCAATTGAGAAGGAGGTACACTATTAATTACCATAAAATATCGCATGCTTTGTGGGTTCTTCTTTCCATTTGGAGTGCAAGCTTGAGAAATATCTATTTGCTTCTTGAGGCTTCTTATTTGCTTCTTAAAAAACCAAAGTCTATAGAGAAGAGCGATATTTGTTGGAATTTACATTATGTTAATACTGATAAGAAGATGGCATGAAATCGCAAGTGCACTGAGGCTACAAAAATTGATAAATGGCGAGATCGTTGCTAGGTTTGGGATGTGCTAAAAGCAGTAAAAATGTTAGATTACATAGAAAGAATGCAAGAAAGAAGACCTAAAATGACTAGCATTTTCAAAAAGGGGTGGAATAAGGGTACCCTAGCCATTGGCAGTAGGAAGGTTAAGGTTAATGAAACCATGATCACAGAGGCTACTATTTTTTTGATGGATGGAATCAAATTCTATTGGGACTAGAAGTTGTCGGCTATTGTTGTGAATAAATTCCCTAAGGATGAGGTGGAGAAAGTGAACTTGGTCAACGGAAGCCACACATACTACTTCCCTAAGGTAATCAAGTTGATCTAGCAATAGATTTTGTTTGCTATCATGGAATTCATTACTTTAGATGGTAGATATACTAGAGTTAATAGCTACCACTTTGTTATTCTTAATCATTTCTAGCACAAGGAAAAACTTTTCCTCCCATACTACCTGTTATGTGCCCTAAATGCCAAGATTATGGATGTTATCTCTAATCCCAAGACTAACCCAACTTTACATGAGGGTCTTATGGTGGTTTGATACAACCATATCAATAACACAACTGTTCAACAGTCTATATCTGAGGTATCCGAGTCAGATGAGGATTTAGATGATCCGAATGATGAATATAATGAAAAATATGACATAGAGGCGGATGTCGGGGTGGACCCCCATACCATCAGGTCGAGAAAGCGTAAAAGTAAAACTGGCTAAGTGGAACAGGGTAAATGGTTGATCAGTCAAAAACAAAATGGGAAGGAAGATGACAGTTGGTATGAGGAAGAAGAGTGAGGAAGTGCAAATTATCTCAACCCATAAGAAAAAGGGGAAGATGCTAAGAACCATTTCCCCCTTCCTACGGGCTCCAAGGATCAGAGTAAGGGCTTGGCTGGGGAGAATACCCCTAATAAGGAAATTAAGACAATAGAGTGGAAGGAGGTGGGTCTGGAGGTGAACTTGGACCTTGTGGGAGATGAGGCTCAAGATGGCTCCCCTCTAGAATTCAACCTCTATAAAAATAATGGTATAGACTACTTCAATAAGGTCTTCTTTTGGGTTTAGATGGAAATAAAAAGCATAAAATCCAAACAAGTCTAGGAAGCTAGCAAGCTTGAAGCTCTGCAAACTATTGGCACTAGTAAATTCATCTCTCTACCTGGCTACTTAAGAGAGCTATTTAAAGCTATTAGCAATGTGGAGTAAATTATAAATGCCCAATGCAATAACTTTTAAAGCATGCAAAATAGAGCTAGGGCAACTGAAAAGGATATGGAAGGGATTGAGAAGACCCTCAAAAAGATTGGGGAGCAGAGTTACAAGATTTTAAAGGCTGCCTCTGATAGTATCAAGGTCCTTATCAACAAACTTGAACATGTCCAAGCGGGAAAGGCCTTCAGGGACACTACTAAGGAGAAGGATGGAACCCTTGAAGATAAGGAAGTGGGTCCCAAAAAAATAACACGCGCAAGTACCCGAAAGAAGCAAAACCAAAGCAAGGACATTGAATATATCAAGAAGATTGTTGTGAGTATGTAGCAATTGGAGCTGGAAGCTTCCGAATGCTAAAGAACTTCACCTAGGCTTGGTTGTTCTTCTTTTCTTTTTCTATTGTCTGGTGTTTAGTTTCTTTGTGTTGTGTCTTTCTGTTGTTGGCTTTCTATTTTTGGCCAGCTGTCTTTTCTATGGCTATTGTCTTTTGTTTTTCTGGTGGACTCTAATACCTATCTTTTGAACTTTTGATGTAAAGGGTTTCAGGGGCCCTTCAAAACCTGTTTTCCCCTAATCAAAAACAACATCGTTTATCAATTATATATTACTAAGAAATTTAATCATCAAATCACCATAAAAATTTAATATTGATAAAAATATTTATTGAGTAACTATCAAAATCAATGTTAGGAGAATGATATATTTTGTCCACAAAAAAATTAAGTTCCAATATAAAATAAATCACCTATGATTTTATTCTTCTTTATATTGGATTTTCTAGGGTATTTAGAAAATTTAGAAGTGGTCATTTCTTAAAGTACATCATGGCTAATTTCATATTTAGGTTGGATAACATAAATTAGTAATAATTAATCCCTAGATATGTAAGGGTATTGGACTCGAAGTTTGGTAGATATTAAATATTTTTGAAGTTTAAAGAGAGTAGGAAACAAATTGCTTTGGTCTATTTTACAATTGGTTTTAATAAAATATATTAATAGATCATGTATACATAAGATTAATTGTTGTTTTTTGGAAGATCTTTTTGTATACACCCTGTAGTCCTAGTTAGTGTATGTATGGTTTTAGGATCTATTTTCCTCCTAATGTAGTTTGCTTATGTTTTCTCTTCCTTTTATTATTTAAAAATACCACTTATAGTTTTTTGCAAAACTGGTCACTTTTTTATTGTTTGTAAGGACATCATGGTTCAATGCATAATAGATACATGAGGATTTTAGATCCTTGTATTTCATTAAAGGTCATTAAAATATTATTATTTCATGTCCCTTTTTATTTCCAATAAATAACAATAACATTTATAGCCTTTCTTGATAGTTATTGGACAACAAGTGAGACATGAATATTAAATAAGTTTTGAAGTTTTCTTACAATTTTTAAAAGGTTTGGATTGTACTATTGACTTTTAAAAAGGTTCTCATAGCCCTGTTTGACTTTAATGAGGTTGTCAAAATTGGTTGTATCTCCAAAACCAAATTTTGATGTTCTTAACAATGTAATGATTTTGATAAACGTTGGAATTATACTAATAAAAATTAAAGAGCCTCCATGTTTCACCTTGGTAGAATATGGTGAATATGGAAAAACTAGCACACTATTCATATTATACTATTGATTTTTAAATCTGATTTTCTAGAGAGGAGGGAGTACCTCACATTACTAAATGACATGTCATTAAGTCATTAACCAATTCTAGGATAATATGATCCCTCTACTCTTGTGATCTCTCTTACTCATTC
>NW_026730132.1:0-22990 GCF_030272615.1 Cryptomeria japonica
ATTGTAAGGCCACTCAGAGACATCCATTTCCCAGGCATATGCCCCCTACACACTTGGAGTGGCGCACCCCGCACAGAAAAGCCATCCTCGACCGCACAGAACAATTTTCCGTCGCCCGGCTCTCTCGCCAAGCGCCGACGAAGAACATCGCGCTGGAAGGAAAAGACGTGTGAAAGTCGGAACGTGGCATCAAGGAGCTCCGGTTCACAAGCACCTGGGAAGAACATCCCGTACGGAACCCTTTACCCGAAAACTCCCAAACGCCCCCGCTCACGACGCGTCTATCTGAACAGGCGACACCGTGCACGCAGCCACCTCAATTGTAAGGCCACTCAGAGACATCCATTTCCCAGGTATATGCCCCCTACACACATGTTGTGGTGCAACCCGCACAGACGAGCACATCTCGACCGATGCACAAATCATTCCCTTCCGAGCGCGACTTGGGTAACCATTCTCCGTGACCACTGCGACCCTCCCGATGGGGGAACGGGACCCTCTGCGGGCCGGAGCACGACGACAAGGGGCCTCGGTTCACAGGAGCCTGGGAAGAACATCCCGTACGGAACCCGGTTACCCGAAAACCACCGCACCGTCGATGCTCGCGACAGTCATGCCGTGAGACTGTGCACCGTGCACGCGACCGAGTAAGGCCACTCAGAGACATCCATTTCCCAGGCATATGCCCCCTACGCACTTTTGGTGGTGCACCCCGCACGAACAATCCCGCCTCGACCAGCCTGAACAATTCCCCTCTCGAAGGAAGGCCTCGGCCTTAATCGTCCACGACAAACAGCTCGACGAGGCATGAAGCACCCACGGGAGCCGGAGCATGACGATGCAGAGTCTCGGTTCACAGGAGCCTGGGAAGAACATCCCGTACGGAACCCTTTACCCGAAAACATCCGAACCGCACATGCTCGCGACAGTCCTGCCGTTAGAGAATGCACCGTGCACGCGACCGAGTAAGGCCACTCAGAGACATCCATTTCCCAGGTATATGCCCCCTACGCACTTTTGGTGGCGCAACTCGCACGAACAGTCCCACCTCGACCCCGTAAACAAGCTTTTTTGCCTCGAAGAGTTCGTCGGAGACGAAGAAGCAACCTTCAGTGCAAACGTAGCACTCTTTTGTGCAACCGCCCAAACAACGCCCCCTCTACCCTCTGTCGAAACACTCGGCATTGCTGCTCCCTAAGGTGAGCTTCTCCTCATAGGCAATTCCGCTCTTATCCGGTCACGTTTGTGTGCCCGAATTTCGCAAGGCAACCTCCATGGGACATGGAAAAGACTCGAGAAGAGAGCTCGCTCACGGGAGAGAGAAGCCAAGGAGACCACGAGAGTGCTGAGAGTGGGACAGCGCTGAATAGGCGGGAGAAGCCTGCGCGTATAAACGGAGATATATATCCAATTGCAACGAAGGAACGTGCCAAAGATCGAGAACAATGGCAGAAATGCTAGTAACGTGCACTTCGGGACCAACGCATCACCGGAAGACAACCGCCAAACATCGAAAGAGTCGCGATGCTCCGCAACCTACGTGCAAAGCGGTCGCACACCGGGTAAGGGAGTGAGAGCCCCAAACATAGCTGGGCGAGGCGCTCACTCCGCTCTTTAATATCTCGTTAATACCGCCAAGGAAATGGCACAAGCACACACACACAAGCATCCTCGGAAGAGGACAGTTCGAGTGACAGGTCAAATCCAAGAGTTCCGAAGACTACCTCCAGGAACAATCGGGAACAAGACCGATTACAAGTCGTCGAGTCTGTTACTGGGCGAACACGAGATGCGCACAGGAAATCGATCAGCCCTCACAATGGCCCAAGGCCAGAGATCGGACTGCTACGATTTACCCCAACAATCATCGTGCCACTCTTCGCAGAGAGGTGATAGACCCAACGAGCCCGCGCATAGCAATCGAGGTGTAAAAAGGGCGTTGAAGGCAGGAAGCCTGGACGAAAGAGGCTACGAGGTCACCTCGAAGCGGTCTAAGAATCGGGCGCACTTGGGGCGACTACCAGTGCCAACCCCTTATCCCGCGGTGCGTCCGACACACAGAAATTTCCAAGGCGGCCAAGGAGCCTCCCCGCATAGCAATCGGGGTGTGAGGTTACGGATGCAGCATTGATAGCAATCGAGGTGTGAGGCGAAGGATGCAGAAGTGAGAGCCGAGGGATGTAGCAGAGATAGCAATCGGGGTGTGTGATGCAGAAGAGATAGCAATCGAGGTGTGCGGTGGGAAGGGCCCAGCAGCCAGAATGCATGAAGCGACGGATGAAGCAGTGATGACAACCGGGCTGTGAGGAGAGGAGGGATGCAGCCAAGAAAGCAATCAGGGCTCGAGGCAAGGGATGCATCAAGGATAGCAATCATGTTGTGAGGCGAGATTCCAAAGGCTAAACGTGAGAGGCTGCAGGGTCGACTCAGAGAGGTCTATGCATGTGAGAGGCTGAAAGCAAGGTCGACTCGGAGCGGTCTATGCATCGGGCGCGCTTGGGGCGACTACCAGTGCCAACCCCTTATCCCGCGACGCGTCCGACAAAGAGAACGTTCCAAGGCGGCAGAGGAGGTTACCAGCCGAAGGATGCAGTAGCAATAACAGGTATAGTTCCGCGGCGGCCGAGAAGACTCACCGCATAGGAATCGGGATGCGAGGCGAGGGATGCGGCGGGAAGGCCCCGACGGCTAAACGGAAGAGGCTGCAGGGCCGCCTCGGAATGGTCCAAGCATCGGATGCGATTGGGACGACTACCAGTGCCAACCCCTTATCCCGCGATGCGTCCGATACACAGATAGTTCCAAGGCGGACCGAGGAGCCTCACCGCATATCAATCGGGGTGCGAGGCGAGGGATGGGGCGGGAAGGCCCCAACGGCTAGACGGAAGAGGCTTCAGGGCCACCTCGGAATGGTCCAAGCATCGGACGCGCTTGGGGCGACTGCCAGTGCCAACCCCTTATCCCGCGATGCGTCCGATACACAGATGGTTCCAAGGCGGCCGAGGAGCCTCACCGCATAGCAATCGGGGGTGCGAGGCGAGGGATGGGGCGGGAAGGCCCCAACGGCTAGACGGAAGAGGCTTCAGGGCCGCCTAGGAATGGTCCAAGCATCGGACACGCTTGGGGCGACTACCAGTGACAGCCCCCTATCCCGCGATGCGTCCGATACGAAGATGGTTCCAAGGCGGCCGAGGAGCCTCACCGCATAGCAATCGGGGTGCGAGGTGGGGGATGCGGCGAGATGGCCCCAACGGCTAGACGGAAGAGGCCACAGGGCCGCGTCGGAATAGTCCAAGCATCGGACGCGCTTGGGGCGACTACCAGTGACAACCCCTTATCCCGCGATGCGTCCGATACGAAGATAGTTCCAAGGCGGCCGAGGAGCCTCACCGCATAGCAATCGGGGTGCGAGGTGGGGGATGCGGCGAGATGGCCCCAACGGCTAGACGGAAGAGGCTGCAGGGCCGCCTCGGAATAGTCCAAGCATCGGACGCGCTTGGGGCCACTACCAGTGACAACCCCTTATCCCGCGATGCGTCCGATACGAAGATAGTTCCAAGGCGGCCGAAGAGCCTCACCGCATAGCAATCGGGGTGCGAGGTGGGGGATGCGGCGAGATGGCCCCAACGGCTAGACGGAAGAGGCCACAGGGCCGCCTCGGAATAGTCCAAGCATCGGACGCGCTTGGGGCGACTACCAGTGACAACCCCTTATCCCGCGATGCGTCCGATACGAAGATAGTTCCCAGGCGGCCGAGGAGCCTCACCGCATAGCAATCGGGGTGCGAGGCGAGGGATGCGGCGAGATGGCCCCAAAGGCTAGACGGAAGAGGCTGCAGGGCTGCCTCGGAATAGTCCAAGCATCGGACGCGCTTGGGGCGACTACCACTGCCAACCCCTTATCCCGCGATGCGTCCGATACACAGATAGTTCCGAGGCGGCCGAGGAGGTGGGGGATGCAGCGAGATGGCCCCAACGGCTAGACGGAAGAGGCTGCAGGGCCGCCTCGGAATAGTCCAAGCATCGGACGCGCTTGGGGCGACTACCAGTGACAACCCCTTATCCCGCGATGCGTCCGATACACAGATAGTTCCGAGGCGGCCAAGGAGCCTCACCGCATAGCAATCGTGGTGCGAGGTGGGGGATGCGGCGAGATGGCCCCAACGGCTAGACGGAAGAGGCTGCAGGGCCGCCTCGGAATGGTCCAAGCATCGGATGCGCTTGGGGCGACTACCACTGCCAACCCCTTATCCCGCGATGCGTCCGATACACAGATAGTTCCAAGGCGGCCGAGGAGCCTCACAGCATAGCAATCAGGGTGCGAGGCGAGGGATGCGGCGAGAAAGCCCCAACGGCTAGAGGGAAGAGGCTTCAGGTCCGCCTCGGAATGGTCCAAGCATCGGACGCGCTTGGGGCGACTACCAGTGACAACCCCTTATCCCGCGACGCGTCCGATACACAGATAGTTCCAAGGCGGCCGAGGAGCCTCACCGCATAGCAATCGGGTGTGCGAGGCGAGGGATGCGGCGAGAAGGACCCAACGGCTACACGGAAGAGGCTTCGGGGCCGCCTCGGAATGGTCCAAGCATCGGACGCGCTTGGGGCGACTACCAGTGACAACCCCTTATCCCACGACGCGTCCGATACACAGATAGTTCCAAGGCGGCCGAGGAGCCTCACCGCATAGCAATCGGGGTGCGAGGCGAGGGATGCGGCGAGAACGACCCAACGGCTACACGGAAGAGGCTTCGGGGCCGCCTCGGAATGGTCCAAGCATCGGACGCGCTTGGGGCGACTACCAGTGACAACCCCTTATCCCGCGACGCGTCCGATACACAGATAGTTCCAAGGCGGCCGAGGAGCCTCACCGCATAGCAATCGGGGTGCGAGGCGAGGGATGCGGCGAGAAGGACCCAACGGCTAGACGGAAGAGGCTTCGGGTCCGCCTCGGAATGGTCCAAGCATCGGACGCGCTTGGGGCGACTACCAGTGACAACCCCTTATCCCGCGACGCGTCCGATACACAGATAGTTCCAAGGCGGCCGAGGAGCCTCACCGCATAGCAATCGGGGTGCGAGGCGAGGGATGCGGCGAGAAGGACCCAACGGCTAGACGGAAGAGGCTTCGGGTCCGCCTCGGAATGGTCCAAGCATCGGACGCGCTTGGGGCGACTACCAGTGACAACCCCTTATCCCGCGACGCGTCCGATACACAGATAGTTCCAAGGCGGCCGAGGAGCCTCACCGCATAGCAATCGGGGTGCGAGGCGAGGGATGCGGCGAGAAGGACCCAACGGCTAGACGGAAGAGGCTTCGGGTCCGCCTCGGAATGGTCCAAGCATCGGACGCGCTTGGGGCGACTACCAGTGACAACCCCTTATCCCGCGACGCGTCCGATACACAGATAGTTCCGAGGCGGCCGAGGAGCCTCACCGCATAGCAATCGGGGTGCGAGGCGAAGGATGCGGCGAGAAGGACCCAACGGCTAGACGGAAGAGGCTTCGGGTCCGCCTCGGAATGGTCCAAGCATCGGACGCGCTTGGGGCGACTACCAGTGACAACCCCTTATCCCGCGACGCGTCCGATACACAGATAGTTCCAAGGCGGCCGAGGAGCCTCACCGCATAGCAATCGGGGTGCGAGGCGAGGGATGCGGCGAGAAGGACCCAACGGCTAGACGGAAGAGGCTTCAGGGCCGCCTCGGAATGGTCCAAGCATCGAACGCGCTTGGGGCGACTACCAGTGACAACCCCTTATCCCGCGACGCGTCCGATACACAGATAGTTCCGAGGCGGCCGAGGAGCCTCACCGCATAGCAATCGGGGTGCGAGGCGAGGGATGCGGCGAGAAGGACCCAACGGCTAGACGGAAGAGGCTTCAGGGCCGCCTCGGAATGGTCCAAGCATCGGACGCGCTTGGGGCGACTACCAGTGACAACCCCTTATCCCGCGACGCGTCCGATACACAGATAGTTCCGAGGCGGCCGAGGAGCCTCACCGCATAGCAATCGGGGTGCGAGGCGAGGGATGCGGCGAGAAGGACCCAACGGCTAGACGGAAGAGGCTTCAGGGCCGCCTCGGAATGGTCCAAGCATCGGACGCGCTTGGGGCGACTACCAATGACAACCCCTTATCCCGCGACGCGTCCGATACACAGATAGTTCCGAGGCGGCCGAGGAGCCTCACCGCATAGCAATCGGGGTGCGAGGCGAGGGATGCGGCGAGAAGGACCCAACGGCTAGACGGAAGAGGCTTCAGGGCCGCCTCGGAATGGTCCAAGCATCGGACGCGCTTGGGGCGACTACCAGTGACAACCCCTTATCCCGCGACGCGTCCGATACACAGATAGTTCCGAGGCGGCCGAGGAGCCTCACCGCATAGCAATCGGGGTGCGAGGCGAGGGATGCGGCGAGAAGGACCCAACGGCTAGACGGAAGAGGCTTCAGGGCCGCCTCGGAATGGTCCAAGCATCGGACGCGCTTGGGGCGACTACCGTTGCCAACCCCTTATCCCGCGATGCGTCTGATACACAGATAGTTCCGAGGCGGCCGAGGAGCCTCACCGCATAGCAATCGGGTTGCGAGGCAGATTATTGGGAAGGGAACCCCCTGGGATGCGGCTCAAGCAGTGCCCAAAGGGACTGGAATGCGGAATCACATCGAGAGACCCAAATGCTATACGAGGGCTCAAATCGAATTATCGATTTGGCCACGACATGGACGCATCGGAACGACTACCTTTGCCGAACCACTCGCAATTGCATCCATACCGAAACCAATAGACATTTCCGTTAGAGCCCTCGCATAGCATTCGGGAATCTCGCATGCCCCTCTAAATCGACCAATGCTGGCGCTCAATGAAAATCCGAGCGCTACCACCGTTCGAGCGCCAGCATTGGTCGAGTTAGAGGGGCACGGGGGAGAATGCTCCAGTCAACACCTCCCCTATATAAGTTATTTGTCCGATTCTCGCACAACCGTAGTCTGCCTCGTCGAATCAAACAACGGTCCCAGATTCCGACTTCCGTTCCGTAGAGACCCAAAAGCTAGATGGAGGCTCGCAAGAAAGAGAGTCGGCGCATAGCAATCGGGTTTCTCGAACGTTTAGGGACCGAGCTCACTTGCGGATAGGGCAAAATCCGCCAAGCAACCCAAAAGCTAGACGGGGGCTCGAATCGAATCGCCTAGGCGGCCACAACAACGACGTGTTGGATCGACTACCAGTGCCAAACCATTCAGCAAGACTAGTCTGTGTCGAGGCCGGATAGAGATTCTCAGAGAGCGCCCGCATAGCATTTAGGAGACCTGCCGCGTCCCTCACACTCGACAAATGGTGGTGCACGTTTATAAATCCGAGCGATCCCAACCCTTTCAAGCACCAACATCGGTCGAGATAGAGGGGCACGGAGGGGGCTGCGTGAGACAACACAGTCCCCTATATAAGTTATTTGTCCGATTCTCACACATCCGAAGAATGGTCATCAAATCGGACAACAGCCCAAACTTCCGACTTCCGTCCCAGAAAGCCCAAGAGCTATCTAAAACGTTCATGGCCGGAACTCGATCGCGGCTATACCAGTCCGCCAAGCAACCCAAAAGCTAGACTGGAGCTCTAGTCGAATCACCTCTGTGGCCATTGCAAGGACGTGTTGGAGCGACTACCATTGCCGAACCATTCCGCAGGTCGAGTCCATACCAAGGCCGCATAGAGATTCACGATGAGCTCCTGCATAGCAATCAGGAGACTTGCCGTGTCCATCACAATCGATAAATCCTGGTGCAAGATTTTTGCATCCGAGCGCTCCAACCAGTCGAGCACCAGCATCAATCGACATAAACGGGCACGGGGGGAGGATGCTCGAGAACACTACCTCCCCTATATAAGTTATTTGTCCGATTCTCAAGCAGCCGAAGTCTGGTCATCGAATCGGGTCAAAGACCACAACTTCCGACTTTACCCACAATGCAAGTCATCGAATCGAACATCGGCCCCCGAGTCGGACTCCATGCGTATGTCAGGTCATCGGACCCAAATTCCGCCTTCCTGCGCATGGCGGGCCATCAATATCAACTCGGTCATCGGACCCAAACTCCGCCTTTTTGCGTATGGCACGCCTTCAAATCGGTCATCGGACCCAAATTCCGCCTTCCTGTGCATGGCGGGCCATCAACATCAACTCGGTCATCGGACCCAAATTCCGCCTTTCTGCGCATGGCACGCCATCAACTCGGTCATCGGACCCAAATTCCGCCTTCCTGCGCATGGCAGGTCATCGGACACAAATTCAGACCTCGCCAATATGCCTACGTATCGAATCGGTCATCGGACCCAACTTCCGACTTCATCCATACTGTAGGGTCTTTGAGGTTGGCGCGGTGCGCTCAACCCAGGGAGTCGACCCATCGAAGCATACACCTCCCCTATATAAGCTATTTGTCCGATTCCCACACCTGTGTAGTTTGCACCTCTGACCAGGACATCGACCCCAACTTCCGAACTCGACTGCAACGACGGCACCAGCGCCTTGGTGCGCACCTTGCGACGCACAGTCCCAACATTCGCCTTCCTGCACATGGCAGGTCATCGGACCCAAATTCCGACCTCGCGAGTATGCCTACATATCGAATCGGTCATCGGACCCAACTTCCGACTTCATCCATACCGTAGGGTCTTTGAGGTTGGCGCGGTGCGCTCAACCCGGGGAGTCGACCCAACGAAGCATACACCTCCCCTATATAAGCTATTTGTCCGATTCCCACACCTGTGTAGTTTGCACCTCCGATCAAGACATCGACCCCAACTTCCGAACTCGCCTCCAACGACCGAACCAGCGCCTTGGTGCGCACCTTGCAACGCACAGTGCCAACATTCGCCTTCCTGCACGTGGCAGGTCATCGGACCCAAATTCCGACCTCGCGAGTATGCCTACATATCGAATCGGTCATCGGACCCAACTTCCGACTTCATCCATACCGTAGGGTCTTTGAGGTTGGCGCGGTGCGCTCAACCCGGGGAGTCGACCCAACGAAGCATACACCTCCCCTATATAAGCTATTTGTCCGATTCCCACACCTGTGTAGCTTGCACCTCCGATCAGGACATCGACCCCAACTTCCGAACTCGACTAAAAAGACCGCACCAGCGCCTTGGTGTGCACCTTGCAACGCACAGTGTCAACATTCGCCTTCCTGCACATGGCAGGTCATCGGACCCAAATTCCGACCTCATGAGCATACCTACTAATCGAATCGGTCATCGGACCCAACTTCCGACTTCATCCATACCGTAGGGTCTTTGAGGTTGGCGCGGTGCGCTCAACCTGGGGAGTCGACCCATCGAAGCATACACCTCCCCTATATAAGCTATTTGTCCGATTCCGACACCTGTGTAGTTTGCACCTCCGCTCAGGACATCGACCCCAACTTCCGAACTCGCCTGCAACGACCGAACCAGCGCCTTGGTGCGCACCAAAAGTGCGCACTTTTGGAGGGCACTTTTGTGCGCTCCAAAGGTGCGCACTTTTGGAGGGCACTTTTCTGCGCTCCAAAGGTGCGCACTTTTGGAGGGCACTTTTTGGAGGGCACTTTTCTGCGCTCCAAAGGTGCGCACTTTTGGAGGGCACTTTTTGGAGGGCACTTTTCTGCGCTCCAAAGGTGCGCACTTTTGGAGGGCACTTTTTGGAGGGCACTTTTCTGCGCTCCAAAGGTGCGCACTTTTGGAGGGCACTTTTTGGAGGGCACTTTTCTGCGCTCCAAAGGTGCGCACTTTTGGAGGGCACTTTTTGGAGGGCACTTTTCTGCGCTCCAAAGGTGCGCACTTTTGGAGGGCACTTTTTGGAGGGCACTTTTCTGCGCTCCAAAGGTGCGCACTTTTGGAGGGCACTTTTTGGAGGGCACTTTTCTGCGCTCCAAAGGTGCGCACTTTTGGAGGGCACTTTTTGGAGGGCACTTTTCTGCGCTCCAAAGGTGCGCACTTTTGGAGGGCACTTTTTGGAGGGCACTTTTCTGCGCTCCAAAGGTGCGCACTTTTGGAGGGCACTTTTTGGAGGGCACTTTTCTGCGCTCCAAAGGTGCGCACTTTTGGAGGGCACTTTTGTGCACTCCAAAGGTGCGCACTTTTGGAGGGCACTTTTCCTGTGCTCCAAAGGTGCACACCTAGGTGAGCACCTTCGACCACACCTTGTAGCACACCAAACTCTGACTTTCGACTTCATCCGCAATGCAGGGTCTTTGAGGTTGGCGCAATGCGCACAACCAGGGGAGTCGACCCATCAAACCCAACACCTCCCCTATATAAGCTATTTGTCTGATTCTCATACATGCGTAGCCTGCAGGAGCAATTAGGACATCGACCCCAACTTTCGGCTTCTAAACGAAAACAAGGTCTTTGAGGTTGGTGTAATGCGAACAACTAGGGGAGTCAACCCATCAAACCCAACACCTCCCCTATATAAGCTATTTGTCTGATTCTCATACATGTGTAGTCTACAGGAGCAATTAGGACATCGACCCCAACTTTTGACTTCTTAACGAAAACAAGGTCTTTGAGGTTGACGTAATGCGCACAACCAGGGGAGTCGACCCATCAAACCCAACACCTCCCCTATATAAGCTATTTGTCCGATTCTCATACATGTGTAGCCTGCAGGAGCCATTAGGACATTGACCCCAACTTTTGACTTCTTAACGAAAACAAGGTCTTTGAGGTTGGCGTAATGCGCACAACCAAGGGAGTTGACCCATCAAACCCAACACCTCCCCTATATAAGCTATTTGTCTGATTCTCATACATGTGTAGCCTGCAACAACGATTAGGACATCCACCCCAACTTCTGAATTCGTCTGCGTTGACCGCACCAAAGGTGCACGCCTTGGTGCTCACCAAAATCCGACTTCCGACTTCTTCTGCTATGCGGGGTCTTTGAGGTTGGCGCAGTGCGCACAACCAGGGGAGTCAACCCACCGAATGCAACACCTCCCCTATATAAGCTATTTGTCTGATTCTCATACATGCGTAGACTGCAGCAATGATTAGGACATCCACCCCAACTTTTGACTTCTTAAACAAGACAGGGTCTTTGAAGTTGGTGCAGTGCACACAACCAGGGGAGTCGACCCATCAAACGCAACACCTCCCCTATATAAAGCTATTTGTCCGATTCTCATACGTGTAGTCTGCAGCAGCGATTAGGACATCGACCCCAACTTCCGAATTCGTTTGCATTGACCGCACCAAAGGTGCACGCCTTGGTGTGCACCCTGGAGTGCACTTTGGTGCTCACCTCGGTGCACACTTTGGTGTGCACCTCGGTGTGCACCAAAGGTGCGCACCTTGGAGCGCACCAAAGGTGTACACTTTGGAGCGCACCACATAGGGTCTTTGAGAGGTTGGCGCAGTGCGCACACCAAGGTGGGTGTTGAGGTGCGTGCCGAGGTGGGTGGGTGCTAGGGTGCGCTCCATGGTGGGTGCCAGGGTGGGTGCGTGCTAGGGTGGATTCCAAAGAGGGTCATAGGGTGGGTGCCAAGGTGGGTTGGTGATATAGTGGGTTCAAAGGTGGGTACTAGGGTGGGTTCCAAGGTGGGTCACAAGTTGGGTGCCAGGATGCGTGGGTGTTAGGTTGGGTGCCAAGGTGGGCTCCTGCGTGGGTGGGTGCTAGGGTGGGTTTCAAGGTGGACGCGAGGGCGGGTGCCAAGGTGGGTAACAAGTTGGGTGTTAGGATGGGTGAGTGCTAGAGTGGGTGCCAAGGTGGGTGGGTGCTAAGGTGGATGCCAAGGTGGTTCACAGGGTGGGTGGGTTCTAGGGTGAGTTCCAAGGTGGGTCACAGGTTCAGTGCTAGGGTGGGTGTCAAGGCGGGTGTCGAGGTGCCTGGGTGCTAGGGTGTGGATGCCAATGTGGGTCATAGGGTGGGTACTAGGGTGGGCTGCAATGTGGGTGCCAAGGTGGGTAACATGCTCGGTGGGTTCTAAATTGGGTGCCAGGGTGGGTGTGCACCCACCTTGCCCGAGGTGGGTGCCAAGGTGCCAGTGTGGGTGGGTGCTAAGGTGGATGCCAAGGTGGGTGAGAAGGTGGGTGATAGGTTGAGTGGTAGGATGGGTGGGTGCCAAGATGGGTCACAGGGTGGGTGCAAGGGTGGGTAGGTGCTAGGGTTGGTGTCAGGGTGGGTGGGTGCTAGGTTGGGTTCCAAGGTGGGTGCGAGGGTGAGTGTCAAGGTGGGTCACAGGTTAGGTGCTAGGATGGGTGAGTGCTAGGGTGCAAAGGTGCCAGGGTGGGTGCTAGGATGGGTCGATGCTAGGGTGAGTGGCAAGGTGGGTCCACAAGTGTCAAGGTGGGTGCCGAGGTGGGTGCCAAGTCGGCGACTGCTATGGTGGATGCCAAGGTGGGTCACGGGGTGGGTGCCAAGTTGCTAGGTTGGGTTCCAAGGTGGGTGCCAACGTGGGTGCTAGGGTGCGTGGGTTAAAGGGTGTGTCACAACGTGGGTGCCAGGATGGAGTGCGCACCCACACTGGCCAAGACGGGTGCGGGTGCAAGGTTGGGTTCCAAGCCCGGTCACAGGCTGGGTGCTAGGATGGGTGGGTGCCAAGGTGGGCACCAGGGTGGGTGCACCCACCCTGGCCAAGGTGGGTCACGGGGTGGGTCCTAGGGTGGGTAACGGGGTGGGTACTAAGGTGCGTGCCAAGGTGGGTCATAGGGTGGGTGCCAAGGTGGGCACCAGGGTGGGTGTGCACCAACCCTAGCCAGGGTAGGTCACGGGGTGGTTGTCGGGGTGGGCGTCAAGGAGCCAAGGTGGGTGGCAAGTAGCCAAGTTGCGTGCCAAGGTGGGTGTCGGGGTGGGTGCCAAGGATCCAAGGTGGGTGCCAAGGAACCAAGGTGGGTGTCTGGGTGGGTGCCGAGGTGGGAGCCAGGGTGGGTCCCAAGGTGAGTGCAAAGGTGGGTGCCAGGGTCAAGGTGAGTGCCAATGTGGGTTCCAAGGTGCCAGGGTCAGGGTGAGTGCCAATGTGGGTTCAAAGGTGCTAAGTTGGGTGCGAGGTTGGGTGCGAGGGTGGGTGGGTGCCAAGGTGTGCTAGGTGGAAGCCCGGGTGGGTCGGCATCCCATGGGTGTCGAGTTGGGTGCCTGATGGGTGCTTCTTGTCAAGTTTTAGTCGTCGGGACTCATTTCGAGCCTTAGAGGTCGTTTCTTGTCCGGTTGCCCTGTCTTCGACCTGGGAACCCAATTTTGGTCCTCGGGTCCCATTTTTTTTTGTCTCGCATCCCACTTTTGGCCTGTGGCCTTTTCGGGGTCGATTCTCGTTTTGGGCATCAGAGCATGTTTCTTCTCCTAAAACCCAATATTTGTTTATTAAGTCTCGGAACACATTTTTGTTCTCGTGGACCCATCATGGGTCTTGGAACGCATTTGTGGTCCTTGGGTCCCATTTTGCATCCCGAAACTTGTGTTTTGGTGCTTGATCCCTATTTTGGGTGCCCACCTTGCACCAAGTGCGCACCCGGGGCAAACCGAGCGCCTTGGTGCACCGGGGCAAGATCGAGCGTGCACCCGAGGCGCCCCGAACATGCACCAAGGTGCACTCGGCCCACATGTGAGCGCAGGTCGTTGCGCCCGAGGTGGTGTGTGGGCACCGCGTTGCAGACGGGACACTGCACGCACACGACGCCCCCTCCAGGTGCACGCACGTAGGCCGGGCCGGGTGCACACCCGACGCCCTAGCAAGGTGCGCGCACCCGGGCAGGGCTCACACTTGGCGAACGGGGCGCACTTCGCGAGGGAGGGTGTGCACCTCGACGGGGGTGGGTGGCCGGGGTGGATTCGCACGTGGGTCGCGGTTTGCTAAGTACACACTGCGACAAGCTCATAACGGGTGCGATCATACCAGCGTTAGTGCACCGGATCCCATCAGAACTCCGCAGTTAAGCGCGCTTGGGCCGGAGTAGTACTGGGATGGGTGACCTCCCGGGAAGTCCCGGTGTTGCACCCTTTTTTAGTTTTTCGCCGGGCGTCGCAATGCTATTTGAATAAACCTTTTGCCCGTTTGCGTTCTCGTCGGGGCCGGGCCGGGCCGGGGTGCGCTGCCCGCACTACCGCGCGCGCGGGGGCGACACCGAGCGCGCACCCGAGGCGCCCCGAGCACACAGGCCACGGTGCAACCCGGGCGTTGTGCGCGCACCCCGGTGCGCCCGAGGTGCTGCGCGCGCACCCAGGTGAAATCGGTGTGCACCTCGGCCAGTGCGCGCTCGGTCGAGTCGCGCACGTTGGCCAAGGTGCACGGTGATGTTTCTTACTCTAAGGTTCCGCACCAGACGCCCGGGACAGGTGAGCGAAGCTGGGCGGGGCCGGGTGCGCGGCCGGGGCAGGTGCACGCAGCTGGAGAGAGCTTTGGAGCACACTTCGGAGCGCACCAATGATGCGCTCCATTCAAAAGTTTCCTGAAAAGGCAAAAAAAGTTGAGATTATAGAATTTCCCACTTGAGAGATTGTAAAAAAAAAAAATTTAAAATGAAGGAAACGCGGGTGCCAAGGTGTGCGCAGCCCAGCCAAGGTGTGCGCACCAAGGCGCCCACCCTGGCGAAGGTGCACGCAAGGTGCGCACCCGAGGCAAACCGGACAATTAACCCAACTTTCGACTTCGCGCGCACCTTGGAGCGCACTTCGGAGCGCTCCTTGGTGCGCACCAATCTTGGGCACCTCGGAGTGCACCATGGCGCCCACCAAGGTGCGCACCCGGGGCAAACCGAGCTCCGACTTCGTGCGCACCTTGGAGCGCACGAAAGGTGCGCACCATGGCGCCCACCAAGGTGCGCAGCCCAGCCAAGGCGTGCGCATCAAGGTGCGCACCCTGGCGAAGGTGCGCACCCGGGGCAAACCGAGCTCCGACTTCGTGCGCACCTTGGAGCGCACAAAAGGTGCGCAACCCAGCCAAGGTGTGCGCACCCCGGTCAAACCGAGCTCCGAATCGTGCGCACCAGAGGTGCACGCCATCGTGCGCACCTTGGAGCACACTTCGGAGCCCTCCTTGGTGCGCGCCGATGTTGCGCACCTCGGAGCGCACCCGGGGAAAACAATGCAATTAACCCGACTTTCGACTTCGTGGGCACCTCGGAGCGCTCTCGGGTTCGCACCTCGGAGCACACCGAGGTGCGCACCTTTGATGCGCTGCCTTCACCAATTTCCAGAAAAGGCAAGAAAACATTGAGAAGGTGTGCGCACCGAGGTGCCCACCCTGGCGAAGGTGCACGCGAGGTGCGCACCCGGGGCAAACCGGGCTCCGACTTCGTGCACGCCGCACCTTGGAGCACACTTCGGAGCGCTCCTTGGTGCGCACCAGGGCGCGCAACCCAGCCGAGGTGCCCACCCCGGCGAAGGTGCACGCGAGGTGCGCACCCGGGGCAAACCGGGCTCCGACTTCGTGCACGCCATGGTGCCCACCGCGGCGAAGGTGCACGCGAGGTGCGCACCCGGGGCAAACCGGGCTCCGACTTCGTGCACGCCGCACCTTGGAGCACACTTCGGAGCGCTCCTTGGTGCGCACCATGGTGCCCACCAGGGCGCGCAACCCCGCCGAAGGTGCACGCGAGGTGCGCACCCGGGGCAAACCGGGCTCCGACTTCGTGCACGCCGCACCTTGGAGCACACTTCGGAGCGCTCCTTGGTGCGCACCATGGTGCCCACCAGGGCGCGCAACCCCGCCGAAGGTGCACGCGAGGTGCGCACCCGGGGCAAACCGGGCTCCGACTTCGTGCACGCCATGGTGCGCACCGCGGCGAAGGTGCGCACCCGGGGCAAACCGGGCTCCGACTTCGTGCACGCCGCACCTTGGAGCACACTTCGGAGCGCTCCTTGGTGCGCACCAGGGCGCGCAACCCAGCCGAGGTGCCCACCCCGGCGAAGGTGCACGCGAGGTGCGTACCCGGGGCAAACCGGGCTCCGACTTCGTGCACGCCGCACCTTGGAGCACACTTCGGAGCGCTCCTTGGTGCGCACCATGGTGCCCACCAGGCCGCGCAACCCAGCCAAGGTGTGCGCACCAAGGTGCACGCGAGGTGCGCACCCGGGGCAAACCGGGGTCCGACTTCGTGCACGCCGCACCTTGGAGCACACATCGGGGCGCTCCCGGGTTCGCACCGGCGTTGCGCACCGTGGTGGGCACCTCGGAGCACACCAAGTGGGGCAGCGAGGTGCGCACCTTTGATGCGATGCCTTCACTAATTTCCATAAAAGGCAAAAAAAAAAACGAGATTTTAAAATTTCCGTTTTGAAAGATAGTGAGAAAAAGGGAATGCTGGTGCCATCTTGAGCCCGCCCTGGTGCGCAGCCCAGCCAAGGTGTGCGCACCAAGGTGCCCACCCTGGCGAAGGTGCGCGCCCGGGCAATTAACCCAACTTCCAACTTCGCGCGCGCCAGGGTGGGAGCGCACCCCAACAACCGGGCCTGGGAAGAGCCAATGCGAGAAACCCCACCAAACGCTCTGACAAAAAAAGAGGGGGCGCTCCAGTAACCCCGCTTCGGAGCGCACCCTGGGCAAACCCAGCCAAGGTGCCCACCCCGGCCAAGGTGCAGGCGAGGTGCGCACCCGGGGCAAACCGGGCTCCGACAACGTGCACGCCGCACCTTGGAGCACACTTCGTAGCGCTCCCGGGTGCGCACCTCAGAGCACACCAAGGTGGGCAGCGAGGTGCGCACCTTTGATGCGCTGCCTTCACTAATTTCCAGAAAAGGCAAAAAAAAAAGGAGATTTTAAAATTTCCGTTTTGAAAGATAGTGAAAAAAACGGAACGCGCGTGCCATCTTGAGCCCGCCCTGGTGCGCAGCCCAGGTAAGGTGCCCACCCTGGCAAAGGTGCGCACCCGGGCAATTAACCCTACTTCCGACTTCGTGCGCGCCAGGGTGGCAACCGGGCCTCGGAAGAGCCAATGCGAGAAACCCCACCAAACGCTCCGACAAAAAAAGAGGCGGCGCTCCAATAACCCCGCTTCGGAGCGCAGCCGGGGCAAACCCAGCCAAGGTGCCCACCCCGACGAAGGTGCACGCGAGGTGCGCACCCAGGGGCAAACCGGGCTCCGACAACGTGCACGCAGCACCTTGGAGCACACTTCGAAGCACTCCCGGGTGCCCACCGGCGTTGCGCACCGTGGTGGGCAGCGAGGTGCGCACCTTTGATGCGCTGCCTTCACTAATTTCCAGAAAAGGCAAAAAAAAAATGAGATTTTAAAATTTCCATTTTGAAAGATAGTGAAAAAAAAGGAACGCGGGTGCCATCTTGAGCCCGCCCTGGTGCGCAGCCCAGGCAAGGCATGCGCACCAAGGTGCCCACCCGAGGTGCACACCCGGGGCAAACCGGGCTCCGACTTCGTGCAGGCCGCACCTTGGAGCACACTTCGGAGCGCTCCTTGGTGCGCACCATGGTGCCCACCAGGGCGCGCAACCCCAGCCAAGGTCTGCACACCAAGGTGCCCACCCCGGCGAAGGTGCACGCGAGGTGCGCACCCGGGGCAAACCGGGCTCCGACTTCGTGCACGCCATGGTGCCCACCGCGGCGAAGGTGCACGCGAGGTGCGCACCCGGGGCAAACCGGGCTCCGACTTCGTGCACGCCGCACCTTGGAGCACACTTCGGAGCGCTCCTTGGTGCGCACCATGGTGCCCACCAGGGCGCGCAACCCAGCCAAGGTGTGCGCACCAAGGTGCACGCGAGGTGCGCACCCGGGGCAAACCGGGGTCCGACTTCGTGCACGCCGCACCTTGGAGCACACATCGGAGCGCTCCCAGGTTCGCACCAGCGTTGCGCACCTTTGATGCGCTGCCTTCACTAATTTCCAGAAAAGGCAAAAAAAAAACGAGATTTTAAAATTTCCGTTCTGAAAGATAGTGAAAAAAACGGAACGCGGGTGCCATCTTGAGCCCTTCCTGGTGCGCACCCCAGGCAAGTTGTGCGCACCAAGGTGCCCACCCTGGCGGAGGTGCGCGCCCGGGGCAATCCGGGCTCCGACTTCGTGCACTGCATGGTGCCCACCAAGGCGCGCAACCCAGCCAAGGTGCCCACCGCAGCGAAGGTGCACGCGAGGTGCGCACGCGAGGTGCACACCCGGGGCAAACCGGGCTCCGACTTCGTGCACGCCGCACCTTGGAGCACACTTCAGAGCGCTCCTTGGTGCGCACCAGGGCGCGCAACCCAGCCGAGGTGCCCACCCCGGCGAAGGTGCACGCGAGGTGCGCACCCGGGGCAAACCGGGCTCCGACTTCGTGCACGCCATGGTGCCCACCGCGGCGAAGGTGCGCACCCGGGGCAAACCGGGCTCCGACTTCGTGCACGCCGCACCTTGGAGCACACTTCGGAGCGCTCCTTGGTGCGCACCATGGTGCCCACCAGGCCGCGCAACCCAGCCAAGGTGTGCGCACCAAGGTGCACGCGAGGTGCGCACCCGGGGCAAACCGGGGTCCGACTTCGTGCACGCCGCACCTTGGAGCACACATCGGGGCGCTCCCGGGTTCGCACCGGCGTTGCGCACCGTGGTGGGCACCTCGGAGCACACCAAGGTGGGCAGCGAGGTGCGCACCTTTGATGCGATGCCTTCACTAATTTCCATAAAAGGCAAAAAAAAAACGAGATTTTAAAATTTCCGTTTTGAAAGATAGTGAGAAAAAGGGAATGCTGGTGCCATCTTGAGCCCGCCCTGGTGCGCAGCCCAGCCAAGGTTTGCGCACCAAGGTGCCCACCCTGGCGAAGGTGCGCGCCCGGGCAATTAACCCAACTTCCAACTTCGCGCGCGCCAGGGTGGGAGCGCACCCAACAACCGGGCCTGGGAAGAGCCAATGCGAGAAACCCCACCAAACTCTCTGACAAAAAAAGAGGGGGCGCTCCAGTAACCCCGCTTCGGAGCGCACCCTGGGCAAACCCAGCCAAGGTGCCCACCCCGGCCAAGGTGCAGGCGAGGTGCGCACCCGGGGCAAACCGGGCTCCGACAACGTGCACGCCGCACCTTGGAGCACACTTCGTAGCGCTCCCGGGTGCGCACCTCAGAGCACACCAAGGTGGGCAGCGAGGTGCGCACCTTTGATGCGCTGCCTTCACTAATTTCCAGAAAAGGCAAAAAAAAAAGGAGATTTTAAAATTTCCGTTTTGAAAGATAGTGAAAAAAACGGAACGCGCGTGCCATCTTGAGCCCGCCCTGGTGCGCAGCCCAGGTAAGGTGCCACCCTGGCAAAGGTGCGCACCCGGGCAATTAACCCTACTTCCGACTTCGTGCGCGCCAGGGTGGCAACCGGGCCTCGGAAGAGCCAATGCGAGAAACCCCACCAAACGCTCCGACAAAAAAAGAGGCGGCGCTCCAATAACCCCGCTTCGGAGCGCAGCCGGGGCAAACCAAGCCAAGGTGCCCACCCCGACGAAGGTGCACGCGAGGTGCGCACCCGGGGCAAACCGGGCTCCGACAACGTGCACGCAGCACCTTGGAGCACACTTCGAAGCACTCCCGGGTGCCCACCGGCGTTGCGCACCGTGGTGGGCAGCGAGGTGCGCACCTTTGATGCGCTGCCTTCACTAATTTCCAGAAAAAGGCAAAAAAAAATGAGATTTTAAAATTTCCGTTTTGAAAGATAGTGAAAAAAAAGGAACGCGGGTGCCATCTTGAGCCCGCCCTGGTGCGCAGCCCAGGCAAGGCATGCGCACCAAGGTGCCCACCCGAGGTGCACACCCGGGGCAAACCGGGCTCCGACTTCGTGCAGGCCGCACCTTGGAGCACACTTCGGAGCGCTCCTTGGTGCGCACCATGGTGCCCACCAGGGCGCACCCGAGGCAAACCGGGCTCCGACTTCGTGCACGCCGCACCTTGGAGCACACATCGGAGCGCTCCCAGGTTCGCACCAGCGTTGCGCACCTTTGATGCGCTGCCTTCACTAATTTCCAGAAAAGGCAAAAAAAAACGATATTTTAAAATTTCCGTTCTGAAAGATAGTGAAAAAAACGGAACGCGGGTGCCATCTTGAGCCCTTCCTGATGCGCAGCCCAGGCAAGTTGTGCGCACCAAGGTGCCCACCCTGGCGGAGGTGCGCGCCCGGGGCAAACCGGGCTCCGACTTCGTGCACTGCATGGTGCCCACCAAGGCGCGCAACCCAGCCAAGGTGCCCACCGCAGCGAAGGTGCACGCGAGGTGCGCACCCGAGGTGCACACCCGGGGCAAACCGGGCTCCGACTTCGTGCACGCCGCACCTTGGAGCACACTTCAGAGCGCTCCTTGGTACGCACCAGGGCGCGCAACCCAGCCAAGGTGCTCACCCCGGCGAAGGTGCACGCGAGGTGCGCACCCGGGGCAAACCGGGCTCGGACTTCGTGCACGCCGCACCTTGGAGCACACATCGGAGCGCTCCCGGGTTCGCACCAGCATTGCGCACCTTTGATGCGCTGCCTTCACTAATTTCCAGAAAAGGCAAAAAAAAGAAAAAAATGAGATTTTAAAATTTCCGTTTTGAAAGATAGTGAAAAAAACGGAACGCGGGTGCCATCTTGAGCCCGCCCTGGTGTGCAGCCCAGGCAAGTTGTGCGCACCAAGGCACCCACCCTGGCCAAGGTGGGTCACGGGGTGGGTCCTAGGGTGGGTAACGGGGTGGGTACTAAGGTGCGTGCCAAGGTGGGTCATAGGGTGGGTGCCAAGGTGGGCACCAGGGTGGGTGTGCACCAACCCTAGCCAGGGTAGGTCACGGGGTGGTTGTCGGGGTGGGCGTCAAGGAGCCAAGGTGGGTGGCAAGTAGCCAAGTTGCGTGCCAAGGTGGGTGTCGGGGTGGGTGCCAAGGATCCAAGGTGGGTGCCAAGGAACCAAGGTGGGTGTCTGGGTGGGTGCCGAGGTGGGAGCCAGGGTGGGTCCCAAGGTGAGTGCAAAGGTGGGTGCCAGGGTCAAGGTGAGTGCCAATGTGGGTTCCAAGGTGCCAGGGTCAGGGTGAGTGCCAATGTGGGTTCAAAGGTGCTAAGTTGGGTGCGAGGTTGGGTGCGAGGGTGGGTGGGTGCCAAGGTGTGCTAGGTGGAAGCCCGGGTGGGTCGGCATCCCATGGGTGTCGAGTTGGGTGCCTGATGGGTGCTTCTTGTCAAGTTTTAGTCGTCGGGACTCATTTCGAGCCTTAGAGGTCGTTTCTTGTCCGGTTGCCCTGTCTTCGACCTGGGAACCCAATTTTGGTCCTCGGGTCCCATTTTTTTTTGTCTCGCATCCCACTTTTGGCCTGTGGCCTTTTCGGGGTCGATTCTCGTTTTGGGCATCAGAGCATGTTTCTTCTCCTAAAACCCAATATTTGTTTATTAAGTCTCGGAACACATTTTTGTTCTCGTGGACCCATCATGGGTCTTGGAACGCATTTGTGGTCCTTGGGTCCCATTTTGCATCCCGAAACTTGTGTTTTGGTGCTTGATCCCTATTTTGGGTGCCCACCTTGCACCAAGTGCGCACCCGGGGCAAACCGAGCGCCTTGGTGCACCGGGGCAAGATCGAGCGTGCACCCGAGGCGCCCCGAACATGCACCAAGGTGCACTCGGCCCACATGTGAGCGCAGGTCGTTGCGCCCGAGGTGGTGTGTGGGCACCGCGTTGCAGACGGGACACTGCACGCACACGACGCCCCCTCCAGGTGCACGCACGTAGGCCGGGCCGGGTGCACACCCGACGCCCTAGCAAGGTGCGCGCACCCGGGCAGGGCTCACACTTGGCGAACGGGGCGCACTTCGCGAGGGAGGGTGTGCACCTCGACGGGGGTGGGTGGCCGGGGTGGATTCGCACGTGGGTCGCGGTTTGCTAAGTACACACTGCGACAAGCTCATAACGGGTGCGATCATACCAGCGTTAGTGCACCGGATCCCATCAGAACTCCGCAGTTAAGCGCGCTTGGGCCGGAGTAGTACTGGGATGGGTGACCTCCCGGGAAGTCCCGGTGTTGCACCCTTTTTTAGTTTTTCGCCGGGCGTCGCAATGCTATTTGAATAAACCTTTTGCCCGTTTGCGTTCTCGTCGGGGCCGGGCCGGGCCGGGGTGCGCTGCCCGCACTACCGCGCGCGCGAGGGGGCGACACCGAGCGCGCACCCGAGGCGCCCCGAGCACACAGGCCACGGTGCAACCCGGGCGTTGTGCGCGCACCCCGGTGCGCCCGAGGTGCTGCGCGCGCACCCAGGTGAAATCGGTGTGCACCTCGGCCAGTGCGCGCTCGGTCGAGTCGCGCACGTTGGCCAAGGTGCACGGTGATGTTTCTTACTCTAAGGTTCCGCACCAGACGCCCGGGACAGGTGAGCGAAGCTGGGCGGGGCCGGGTGCGCGGCCGGGGCAGGTGCACGCAGCTGGAGAGAGCTTTGGAGCACACTTCGGAGCGCACCAATGATGCGCTCCATTCAAAAGTTTCCTGAAAAGGCAAAAAAAGTTGAGATTATAGAATTTCCCACTTGAGAGATTGTAAAAAAAAAAAATTTAAAATGAAGGAAACGCGGGTGCCAAGGTGTGCGCAGCCCAGCCAAGGTGTGCGCACCAAGGCGCCCACCCTGGCGAAGGTGCACGCAAGGTGCGCACCCGAGGCAAACCGGACAATTAACCCAACTTTCGACTTCGCGCGCACCTTGGAGCGCACTTCGGAGCGCTCCTTGGTGCGCACCAATCTTGGGCACCTCGGAGTGCACCATGGCGCCCACCAAGGTGCGCACCCGGGGCAAACCGAGCTCCGACTTCGTGCGCACCTTGGAGCGCACGAAAGGTGCGCACCATGGCGCCCACCAAGGTGCGCAGCCCAGCCAAGGCGTGCGCATCAAGGTGCGCACCCTGGCGAAGGTGCGCACCCGGGGCAAACCGAGCTCCGACTTCGTGCGCACCTTGGAGCGCACAAAAGGTGCGCAACCCAGCCAAGGTGTGCGCACCCCGGTCAAACCGAGCTCCGAATCGTGCGCACCAGAGGTGCACGCCATCGTGCGCACCTTGGAGCACACTTCGGAGCCCTCCTTGGTGCGCGCCGATGTTGCGCACCTCGGAGCGCACCCGGGG
>NW_026730133.1:0-22941 GCF_030272615.1 Cryptomeria japonica
TATATTAATTTTAAATTATAAATATGTAATAATGGTAAAATTTTCAATAATGTGTTGGTTTTCTAAAATATAAAGTATTTACTAAAAAGTGAAAATAGAGTTGATATTAATCATAAGATAATTTAACTTGGCTAAAGCCATTATAATTAGTTAATATAGTATTTAAAGAATCATATTAATTTTAAATTATAAACATGTAATAATGATTAAATTTTAAATATTTTGTTGGTTTTGTAAAATTAAAAGTATATGATTAGCAATTTTAAAAATAAATAAAAACAAATTGAAAAAAAATGAATTATAGTAATTATTTGAAGAGATGTAACTATTTTATCCTAAAATAGAACCATAGTTTGTATTAACTTTAAATTTATTTATTTATTATTTTTGATAAAATTGGAAAAACCACTAAATAATTATATATATATAAGATTACAAAAACCTGGTTCGCACAACATACCGGCGGGAAAAAACCAGGCAAAGAAAACCTTCGGTTATAGCCCTTTACCAAAAACCCATAAAGTTGAATAACCCAATACATGATAACAACCCAATACATGATAACAGACCCAACCCCACAATGACCAACCCACAAAATTACAAATAAAAGCATAATTTTATACCTCAAAAACCATGAACATGGACAATCCTCTCGAGGTATAGAAGAAGAAGGATCACATCATGTAGTACCCCTGCCCTAATCTATTTCTAACCTTGGTTTAATCTTGATTAGTTTATCGTAATATTATGTTATAGTCAGATGTTGATTTTACGCATAGCTATTGGTGTGGTTTTCTCACTAGTTGTATGCAAGTTATTCAGTGTTCCTATTTCGTGATATTAGTATCGGACTAACGCTTTCATTAAATTTTATATATGTATGCATGTATGACTCTTGGTTGCAGGAAATTCTAGGTGCAACGCCGCATGAGTGCGAGGTTCGTCTTCACCTGGAATTGCAGGTTTGAGTGTACCTCTTTAATCCTTAGAGTTGGATTAGGTGGTCGTAAGACCCTAGTTGACCTTAGTCGTGCTCCTGTGAGCATCGCCAGTCGTCGTCAGTAATCCCTTTTTGTTTGGGTTTGCGAGTCGTCTGTTTGGTTGTCCTTCTCGATTTGCATTCCTGGTGTGTTTGGTTAAATTGATTAATTAGTCCTTAGTGATTATTTTGAGTATTTATGCATTCATGCATTGAAGATTAATGGGCTAAAGTAATCGGGTTTTCGTTATGCGATTTTCGTTGTTAATGAATTGCTTGTTTTATATTGGGAGTGAATTCGATTAAATAACTGATTTTGACTATGAAATGCATTTTATATATGCTGTTGAAAAAGAAAGTTATGTATTTTATCGCAATAGACTTAATTGTATTCTGTTGAATTCTGAGATTAGAAAGATTAAATTTGATTAAATGAGAAAATTGATTTTGAATTGAAAAAGCAAGTTAAATTGTTGCTATAGTTAGAAAAGTATTATTTTGAGAATTATTTGTAAATAAAAATTTTAAATTCCAAAAATAGAAATTTTGGTCAACTCTTCCATATAACCCAAGATTTGGGGAGATTTGGGGATGGACAAATTTGGAGAAGACTTTATGGCTGTATCATTGTGTTAAATGGATCCTTTTGGTCAAAATGGGTCTTGATGGAAATGGTATGGGTTTTGAAATAACCTCTTGTATGATTGAATCGAAATATACAATTTTCGAAGCATTCCATGTCTTCCGTTGTTTATGAAAAATGAACTGTGTTTTAAAAAAAAAATTAATATGCAAAATGCCGAACTGTGCGTTGTATTACGACGCTGTGTAATTTATTTTTTATCGGGCTGGGCGAGTTTTAAATAAAACCGAAACTATGCGTTGTGTTTTTTAATGGGAACCGAGCTGGGCGTGTTGACTTCGAAACCCTTGGTTGGGTTGGGGTTGGAGGGCGGGGAGCGGCGCTCCACCCGCTCCTCCTCCCCTCTCCCCCGCTCATCCCCCCGTGCAGTTTACCTTCCCCCGCTCGCCCTTACCTTTGCTTGCTACCACAGCGGCTGCGGCTGCGGCCCACGATGGTGGCCGCAGGGGCCGTGGTGGCCGCAGGGCGCCGCGGCACCTGCGGGCACCACTGTGGCGCCGCCTGTGCAGTGCCTTCCCTGCGGCTAGGGTTAGGGCACGGCCCGCCCTAGCCACTTAATTTAAATGTGTTTTCTTTGTTTTAAACGTAGTTTTTTTTTAAAATCATTTTTTTTAATGTATTTTTTTTAGTATTTAAAAAAATGCATATGATATTTTATATCATTTTAATGAAAGTTATTTTAATGTTAAGTGTTATTTAGTTTCTTAATTATGAATGAGGTAGCATTAATCTTGATAAAAGTTGATTGGATATTGATTAACCTTATAAAGGAGTTTTTAGTCTAATTGTTATTCAACGTCATTTCGTGACGTATGCCCTCTTCCTAATTAAGTTTTACAACTGTTATTTTGCAATTGAATATTGTTGTTTATATTCTTATTGATCTTGGATTTTTAAATGTAGATCTCACCTTCTAGCTGATTAGAGCACTTGGCTAATTAAGGTAGTATGGTTTAAAAACAAAATAGAGAGTAATATGTTATTGGGAAATCGTTGTAATACGATGGAATTACTAATTGATGATGTTAAATATTATCGTAGAACATATCATTTGAGTAATTGAGAAATAAGTGAAATATTTATTGTTGGGTGTTTGAATTTTAACGATATGCTTTGGAAATGATTATCTCCATTTAGATTCTCTTTCTACATTTTTATTTCCGTAATCCGTATAATGCATCTGGGTTGAGAAATAATACGAAACTGTAGAGGTCAGTTTTAGACCAAAATGTTAATGATGTTTTGTTGGAGATTAAATAACTTATTTATTTGATTAATGGTTGTCTGAGTTTAATTAATATGAATTTGGTTTAAAAACTTTTTATGGCTTTATATGTCTGTTCGATGCTTTGAACCTTAGAGAGTTAGAAAACCAAGAACAACCTATCCCTAGATGAGGTAGATACTGTAATCTGATTTGGATCTTGTAGAAAACGTGATCGATTTTAATGTTTAAATCAATTTGAGAAAATATTGTCTTTTCTGATTATTGCTTTGCGAGTTTAATTTCTGTATTCGCTTTTAATTATGAATGGAAAGTCTTGCTTGTTTGATAGGACCCTGTCGTATGAAATGATTTGGGGTACCTATTTTAGTCCTCGATTCCGAGTTGACTGTTGTTTTGTGGTAGTGTCATTTTGATCATATCCTCCTTGTTTGTGAGTCGAATGATGATTGTGGTTGACCGTTGTTGGTCGGGTCTCTAGTTAGAGTACCATCAGTAAGTGATTACCCTTGAGTTGTGTTTGACCAGATGATTGTTTCTCTCTTCTTGAACTCCGTTCGTCTGACCATGTGTGTTCCTTGGGTTTTGAGTTCGTTGAGTATAGTCTAGTGTTGTATGGGAAAGTGGCTTTCGATTGGGGGCCGCGCCTAAAGTGGCTGCTGGGTAACTCGTCGAAAGTGAGTCTAATAAGTGATAACCTTTAAGTAAATTAGAATGTAATCTCTAATTAAGATAATGTGCCTCACACATGGGACGAGTGCTAACATAGACTCGACATGCTGTGAGAAGGCCTGAAATGGCAAACCACCATCCTTGTCTTCACGAGAGGATGTGTGGGTCCACATGAGGCTTGGATGGGCCGGAAGCTCGGATTAGGTTGCCAGGGTGACCCAATGTGTGGGACCGGGACCTATGAAGACTTGCCATGGTATCCATACCAGGTTGTGTGATGACACTTGTCCCTTCGTTCGCTAGTGTGTTGTCATTTTGTCCTGTTAGGAGTACCTTTGTGAGTCGTCCGTTTGTCTCTGCCCTTGTGAGTGTCGGTTTCATGTTAGACCATGGGTGGTGATGGCTCAGTTTGTGGATGCTCTTCTGGACCTCTTGTTTTAGCTTTGATTATGTTCAGCTGGATCCTGTTCTTTTCGAGGATCGTTTATGTATTAATGGACCGATGTGGTCGTTTGTATACTGTTTATATTTCGCCTTGATGGCTGGATTGTATAGTGTAACCTCTTGTATTCTTAACTTTATTAATTATTAGAGGGGTCTTGCAGTTGAGCAGACCCGGAGATGTAGCCCTTTAGGGGTTAACTCCGAGATCATTATGGTGTTATGTGATGTATTCTCTTATGTTTCCCTTATTCAGCTTTATCATGTATGATTAACTTATGTTAGAATGGTTATGTGATGTATTCTCTTATGTTTCCTTTATTTCAGGTATTTACTGCATGAGTTGAATAAGATTACCTATCCAAATGGGCAACATAGAACCCTTGGGGGGCAGATATTGAAGATTGGGGGCTCCTTTCTCCATAGAATTTTGGTACTTTAGATAAGTTAATTAAGGATGACCAGATGATGTAATGTTTTTGGATAGTCTTTTGTGACCCATTTTTTTTGTTCCTTGGCTCTTTGTGTGGCCAATTACCCCTTTTCTTTGTATTCCTTTATTTTCCTAAATAAATTTTTACCCTCTTTTTTAAAAAAACCAAAAAATCAAAAAAAAAAAAACAAACACAAATTTAAATAGTATTTTATTTTTCATCAATTTACATCATTTTGGAATTCAATTAAGAAATGTTACTTTTATGTGGTCGAAGTTAAATAGTTTTAGTTGTGTTGGCCACTTCCTTTATAAAAGTGACATAGGTTAGTGCTTTTACCCAAGGAAAGCTTCTTTAAACCCCAAACGGTTGCCTCATTCCTTTCAACAACAAGCTTATCATTTGTTTAATAAAGTTTTGTCACTTAATAATATCAACTCTTACAAAACCTTGATATGGACATTCTAAATATTATTAAAAGGACTTAATAATTGAAGTGAATAATTTCACCCTCAACCTCCTTGTCCACTCCTAAAAAATATCACCCTTTCTTTGTGACAATGCCTCGTCTACCTCTTTATCTAATTCACCAAAAATAAACTTTTTTAAAAAACCTAATAAAATTAAATAATCATCATAAAAGCGAATTTTTACATTTTTTATCCACTCTATAATATAAGACACCATTCTCTAAACTTATAATTACAATGAGGTGTCTCTTGTATCTTTAAATTTGTACATGTGATTTTATGTGAATTATTTAAACAAATCAAAGTATAAAATGTATTCTTTAAATGAAAATTTTACTTTCTTGTTTCAAACACCAAATTAAAAAATTAAGTTCATCACCTTAACAAAAATACATTAGTATGATTTCAAATGAACTATCCAAACAAATCAATGTTCAGAGTATCTTCTCTTTAAATTGAAATCCTAGGTTCTAATTTCAGAAGTGTCTATTAAAAAACATGAGGTATTGATTAAAAACATAGAAATAATCATTAAATACATAAGATCTTAATAAAAATACATAAATAACCCCTTATTTGTAACAATATTAATGAAAATATGATCTATATCTCTAATTAAAACTACAAGAGAGCTTTCAAATGAAAAAAGTGAAGCCATTGTAATGATAACTCGCTTTCATCCATGGAGCAACATCATCGTACATGATCTATAGCTTACAAATCTATGGAGAAATAGGTAGCGGAGCAGAAACCTTAATCTATAGGGTTAGGGTTTCAATATCCATTACCTTGCAGGTTCGACTAGCTTGGTTGTATAAGAAATGCAGGTGGAGGATTTTTCCCCTCAAGTTACAATATTTTAAGATTTCTATCTATTTTGGAACACCAAGTAAAAGAGGTAAACTGATCAGTATATAGTATTTTTTTTTCAATTCATATACATGTATTAATGTGTTTATGTTTTGGTGTAAATGTCTCCACAGCTTCACCCATCATACAACTACATAGAAGAATCAATCCAGGTAGCTTTCCAAAGGTTGAATATTAATATGCTGACAATTCTTTAATTATTCTGCAAATAAAATAGACTTGTTGATTCATATTAAACAAACCTACAATATGAAAATAGTATGAAATTTGTAAAACAATATCACATACCTCTATCTCATGTTGAAACTATATAATTGATCCCTTCTCTATTTGGAAATTACTTTTTCCAATGACAAGATTACAATTCAAAGAATGGTGGATTACCATTTTTGCAATTTTTACATGTTTGTAGCTCTTCACATGTCTCCGAAGTCTTATAAAAGTAAAGTCATAAGCATGTAGAAAAATTTGCTAAAATC
This sequence comes from Cryptomeria japonica, assembly GCF_030272615.1. Classification (NCBI taxonomy): domain Eukaryota; kingdom Viridiplantae; phylum Streptophyta; class Pinopsida; order Cupressales; family Cupressaceae; genus Cryptomeria; species Cryptomeria japonica. Next base: position 6,214 of record NW_026730133.1, read on the forward strand.
TGTTGAATGCATACAACATCCTTTCAATTTATAAAAACATCTACTAAAAAATAAATAAAAGAGAAATAGATAAGTTGTAGGTTTTGATATAACTTATGTGAATAGAAATTACAAACCTGCTGCCTTGGGAAGAGACTTCCAGTGGCCTTCACCATGGTCTTGGATGTATGCAATGACCTTGTCATCTTCTTTCTTGCTCCATGTTCCCATATTCACCATAAGGTTGGTAAGAGGACAACAAACAACTCAAGAACAAAAAAAAGGGTTTCAAATACTGCAGCCAAACCCCAACTGGGGAAGAGTATATATAGCAGTTATGGGGGAGAGTTGGTGAGAAAAGCATCTAGGTGACCACTTGTTCACAAATGACATAGTCAAGTAAGTAATCTGGTAGACTTTGGTTGGAGTGCGTTCTTTCGACTCAAAAATGGCACTGGCATCCAATAATTAGAAAACATAAAAATAAATAAATTGTAGTCCTATTAATTTCTATGAATTTACTTAATGTAAAAGTAGTTTGTACTAATCTTTCATTTACAAGTTCTCGAGTTGTAAAGGTTAAAACATTTTTCTTAAATTGAGCTATGCCAATCAATATAGAAATTATCCTGACACTAGTTTATTTGAGTGGATTAAATGAGTTGAGAATTCAAAATCAGAAAGTTATTTATAGAAAATAAAGGGTTTTTAACTCTTAGAATTGTGATTCGAAACGTCGATGGGAAAAAAATACACACAATCGAATCAAGAAAATTTCATATGAATACAACATGGCATTAAAGTTACATATATTTACTTATTTATTGATTTTTAAAAGACACAAATATACTTTTATTGATCAATGGATTTACAGTTAGACCCATATAATGTACTTAGTTGAAGAGATGCAATTATTTTGCCACAAAGTGAAAGTATAGTTGATATTAACCATAAGTTAATATTTGATATAGTATTTAAAGAAACATATTAATTTTAAATTATAAATATGTAATAATGATAAAATTTTCAATAATGTGTTGGATTTCTAAAATATAAAGTATTTACTGAAAAGTGAAAATAGAGTTGATATTAATCATAAGATAATTTAACTTGGCTAGAAACATTATAATTATTTGATATATTATTTAAATCATCATATTAATTTTAAATTATAAACATGTAATAATGATTAAATTTTAAATATTGTGTTGGTTTTGTAAAATTAAAAGTATATGATTAGCAATATTAAAAATAAAAATCAAAACAAATTGAAAAAAAATGAATTATAGTAATTAGTTGAAGAGATGTAACTATTTTATCCTAAAATAGAACCATAGTTGATATTAACCTTAAATTGTTTTTTTTTCTTTTACAAAAGTGGCAAAACCACTAACTAATTATATTAATATATATATAAAAGATTACAAAAGCCTGGTTCGAACAGGCATATAGACAAGAAAGAACCAGGCAAAGAAAACCTCTGGTTGTAGCCCTTGACCAAAAACCCATAAAGTTGAATAACCCAATACATGATAATAGACCCAGCTCCACAATGACCAACCCATAAAATTACAAATAAAAGCATAATATTATGCCTCAAAAACCATGAACATGGACAATCCTCTCGAGGTGCAGAAGAAGAAGGATCACATCATTAGACAAGGAGGAGAAGAACCAATCCATCCAATTTCCCAAGCTAGAGTTTCATAGAACACATCAAGAACAACAACAAGACAAGGAGGGAGAGCATGGTCATAGAGTCAATGGAGCCACAAAATTGTATCAACAAAACCATCACCACATAGTGTGCACCTGGCTAACACATTCTACAAACCATCCATTAGCAAGAGACATATTAAAAGATATGAAACCACTATGAGAGGGGAAACCATAATCAAGACTATAAAGATACAAATCATAGCCAAATCAAGAGAAGAGTAGGATGCTAAGACAAAGAAGTAATCAGCCAGAGCCTGAACCATATGAGAAATCATAGAAGAAACCATGTAAACAATAAGAAAACAAGAAACTATTTTAGATATAATAAAACCTCTAATCTCCACCGGTCAAGATTTACCCAGCACCTACCAAACAAGACAAGCAACACCTAAAGGAACTACACAAAAAATCCACCCAAGTTTCTCATCATAAAAAAGTATGAAAAACACAATTTGCAAGATGAAAAAGAGTGACAAAAGATGAAACATAGAGAATAATAATATCGAAGAGCTCGTAATCTAGAAACATAAATAGGTCAAAGCACATATCTAGCCACATCATAACAAATAATGCCTGACAATGACAATTGACTTCCCACATGAGCTGAGAGAAATATCCAACAAAATTTATAATTAAAACACAACTCTCATAAGATACGGCCAACCAAGATGAAGCCAACACAATAAACAATGATGTTCCAACATGATTGCAAAGGTATAAATTAAAGAAAAAATAACCTATCCATAGTGGTAAACAATCACTTGCAAATGTACAGCACACAATAGCCAAGTATGAGGAAAAAAAAGAGAGACCACCAATATAGAAACAAAAGATCCCAACTCAAATGAAGTAAATGTAAATCTGCACGGTGAAGTCATAAGAGAAGGATGTGAAAAAAAGCCATTCATAACCATAGAAGACACCACCCCCCAATGATAAGACACATGAATGACACCACCTCACAATGATGACACAATCAAATGCATAGCATCAGTGAAAATACAACCACATAATCAATATGTGGATAATACCACCCCTAATGCAATACAAACTAGTGATCAACCTTGAAAGGAGTACCATCATAGATACATCCATAGAAGGCACCAACCCTCATTGATGAGACACTCGAATGCATAGCATCAGTGAAAATCCAGCCACAAAAATGAATATATGATCAACAACACCCCTAATGCAACACAAACCAAATGATCAACCTCGCGAGGAGTGCTAGCCACATGTTCAAAACAATAATGAAACCAAGAATAGAGGATGAAAATAACAAGCACCCACACAAATGATGAACACATAAAGTGTTCATCCTGCATAGGAGTCCAATGCTATCAAAGCATGTCAATACCCGCAATTCACCATTATATTCAGGGTCAGTGCAAGAAGATGAAAGTGTTTTCACTGATTTTTCAGGTTTTGTCTCATTTGAGCTTAAATTTGGAAACACTTGGAGATTGAATCTTGGAAAAAGTTGGAATATAAAAGATAGCCCTCTGAGTCTACTTTCCAAATATGTAATTTATTTTTATACCTAGATAATTAAAAATAACTTTTTGAATGGATTTCTGAAAACAATGTTTTAAAAATGCCTATTTCAAGACCATACCATGCATGTGTATGACCCACACTTTTTGACACAATTAAAATTATTTTCTCAAATAGTTTTGGGAAATGGTTTGTAACACACTGAACATTGACGAGCATATTTTTTTTCAAAATATTAATTTTTTAATTAATTTTTTAATGACCGTAATTATCTTTTTAAAACTTTGATGTGTACGACCCACATAATTTGATGTAAACTTAACATTTTTTGATTTTTTTTTAATAGAAAATAATTTTGTGTAGATTGATGACATATAATTTTTTTTCAAAATTAATTAAAATAAAAAAGATTAAATTAACAAAATTAGTTAATATTTTAAGTTTATGGATCCGATTTAGTATAAATTAAATGAAAAATAGTTAAAATAATCAATTTTTAAATAAATTTAAATATTTAGAATCTAGACAGTATAATTTGAAATGGGTTTTAATTTTGTATAAAAAAATTCTAATTAGAGGCACGTAAACTATTTTAGAAGTTCATATTTGTGCTTTCATTCATGGATATTTGAATTTGCAGGTCCATGTCTCACGTGTGGCCATCCCAAGCCTATCTCGGACCTAATCCCGAGGCAAGTGGTAGGTTGTGGAATCAACTTCCACAAAACGGGGGCCAAACAGGGGCCCATTTTGAAAATGGGAGACCGTTCCTAAAATTACCGTTAATGTCCAAAAATGACAAAATGTAGCCCAAAAAAATGGGTAAAATCGGATTTAAAAAAATGGGACCCCATTTCATTTACAAATGGGCCCCTATTTGAGAACAAATGGGAGCCCATTTAGTTTCACTTTGGGCCCCCATTACTTTCTGCCTCGGGGCCTGAAGCAAATACGGGTCCCCGTTTTTGGAAAACAGGCCCCCATTTCTAAGAGTACATTTTCCAATGCGTGGACTTTTGCCAATTTGTGATCCATTACCTTGTACTTACTCTTTAAAGAAAACACCAATCTTGACTAACAGATAAAGATCTACTATTTCATAAAAATAGTTACAGGCTGCCTGTCATAACAAACACCAACCCACACCAAAATATTTACCTATGAGCCCTAAGATATAAGAATAGACAAATCATATGGAAACACCTCCCTTCACTAAGGAGGAGGGAATGTTCAAAGCAGGAACATCCAAATTATTAGCTTTCTCATCAATTGCCATATTAGCTAAAAAATCTGCAACTCTTTTAACCTCTCTATAGCAATGAGAAATGAAATAAGAATCAAAGAACGAAAGCTGCAACAAAATTCGATCTAACAAATACTGAAGATGTCAAGAGTGACTTTTCTTATTAATAACAACTTGAAATGAAACCATAGAATCACCTTCAACAATAATATCTTTAATACCAAGGGAGATTGACAAATCTATAGTAAAAGACAAACCACGAAACTCAGCATAACTACTAGTCCCAACACCAATATGATGACACCCATCCTTTACAATTTTGGACTTATGATAAAAAATGACCACTCCAATTCTTTCCCTACCCGGATTTCCCCGTGAAGCTCCATCATAATTTAAATTAAATTTAGCATGAGGAGGAGGACACCATTTGGCATTTTTCCTCTTAATAATTGAGGAAATATGAGTAGCAACAAAACCATGAGAAGGAGGAGATTTGAGAGCCTACCAATATCTGTTAATCCAACTATCACATTGAGAGAAGGAATTAATATGATCAAGATTCTTATAAACATAAGAAAGGACAACTTTTGAAATTGAAACCTCAATTTTAGTCAACACTTCCTGCAATGAAGAAGACTTCTTCTTAAAAATTCTACTATTCCTTTTCTAGCCAAATGTTCCACACAGTAATAGAAGGAGCCACCACCCATAGACATGAATAAAAGGAAGAAGGGAATAAGAGAGGCCACGCCCTAAACTGAGTCAAGAGATCTAGACAAAGAGCACAAGACCAACCAATCTTATCAAACAACCAATACCAACATTCAAATGCAAAATGACAATGCAAAATTTGAAGGGAGAAGGATTCCAAACAAGAGCCACATAAAACACAAGGAAAAACAAGTGTAACCCCAAGCCTATCTAATCTCATGCTATTAAGAATTCTATCCTGAGCCACAAGCCATGAAAAAGCCCCAGCCTTGGAAAGATAAGCAATATGCCAAAATATCTTGGAAGGCTAGGAATGACCATTTGAGGTAGGCATGAGAGACTTATAGCCTTCTCTAACCCAATATAAACCTGAAGTGTTCTTGGTCTATATCAATTCACCTTCGACATTAAGAAAGACTAGTGGCCTCTTCTGAAGTTCCTCCATATAAGTATTTTTTAAAGCTTGGACCTTAAATTAATTTTTACATGGCTAAAATAATATAATAAATATTTGATATAATATTTAAAGTATTATATTAATTTTAAATTTTAAATATATAATAATGATTAAATTTTAAATAATTAGTTAATTTTATAAAATTTAAATAATTTACTACAAAGTGAAAGAAGAGTTGATATATTTTGGTGAATGTGTCCTAGTTAAAATGATCTCTTTGATCCTATTTGATCTGTGTGTCTTTCTGGGATGCAACTTATAGTATTGTACATTGATACTCTAAGAATCTTCAATATTTGCTATACATTCATCTCATTCCTAAAATCCTCATGTTGTTTGTCTTGAACAATCATATTAGAAGTGTTTGCTCTGGGATCAATATCGTTGAATTTACCTTTCTTGATGCCTCCACACACCTTGCCATGCATTACTCCCAACTTATCGCTCCTTCCTCGCCACCATCATTCACTCACGAGAGATCCTTGTAGCCCTTTTTCTAGTTTTACATGTTGATTTTGGTGTGTAGAGATAGGTGGATTTTGTTAGTTTTCTCTTCTCCATGTAGACGGAGATTTTTGTACCTTGGTCTCCCTAGTTGTCTCCTTTTTTTTGGCTTTGTTAGTGTTTCCCTTTATGCATCCATATTGGCTATCTCACTTGGACTTCCTTCTTGTAATCTTGTGTCCTCCCCTACTTCATCTTAGAGATGGCTTCCTAGGTTGTTATCACTAGTTGATTCATTAAAATGCAAGGAAGATAAGATGCTCTCTATTTGAACCTACGCTTCACATTCATAATTCCTTGTCTTCATGTGGAAGATGCCTTGACCACTCTACTCTCTGCTGCTTAGATGTATCCTTGTTCACCTCCATCATGACAGATCTTTCCTTGTTGATGAGCTTGACCAAGATCCTTGTTGGGTCATTTGTTCACCATTCTTTGCTCTCTTAGGAGGAGCTTCACATGTCCTTGGACAAATTTTGATCCTTTTGATGACTCCTACACCATTGGTGGTTTTCTTCTTAGATCAGAAATTCTTAAAGACTCCATATTTAGGTCTGTGTTGATTTCCATGGTTAATGGTCTTCTTGGAGAATCTTCTTATTCTTTCCACAACTGGGTTCCTATACATTTTTCAGAGATTGGTGAATTGCTTACTTGTGATTTGGCTTGCTTGGATGTTATTTTTGAGATATTCTCTCATGCATTAGTTAATGTTCATTCTTCTCCCTTTAATTTACACTCTCCTATCCCCTCACTTGCGTTGAGGCTTCCTCTTCATTTCCACTCTCCTATCTCCATCACTAGCTTTAAGGCCTCCTCTTCAAACCCATGAGGGTGGTTTTGTTGGTTTTCTCTATTTTGTATTATCTCCTCCCAACTAGCTCTTTGGTTTTCTCTTACTATTAATGAGATGTTTTTCTAATGTACATCTTGGTTCTTTGCTCTTGAGCTTTTTCGGTCTCTTTTTGTGGAAGGTTGAGTCTTTCCTTTCAAAGCCCTCTTCATCTCTTTGTGTAATCCCTATAATTTTCACTTCTTAATCTATATCTACAAGCCTCACCTTTTTACTTAAAATAAATAAATAGAGTTGATATTAAGCATAATTTAATTTAAATAGGCTAAAAATATTACCTTGCTACTATTTTATTCAATGTTCTATAGTATTCATTTATTTTAATATTATAATAGAGATGTCATATTTTGATTGTACAATATTAATTAACTAATCATGCACATGATAAAATATTTAACTACATTAATTTTTTTTTGTGATTTAGAAACTTAAAAATCATGCATCTTAACTTTTGATAATTGGAAAAAAAATCAAAGCAAAAAAAATCACAATTCTAGTTAAAAGAATGAAGAATCTAGATAGTATAGGAAAAGTGTCTAGTTTCAAGAATGAAATGCCCTATGTAAAAAAAATGATAGATCGAAAGGATAATGTTTGATTGCAGAAATAAAACATATTATATAATATAAGTGTCTGGTTTGGAGGACAAAAAAATTGTATTAAATATTGGTTAAGTTGTACTTTACCTTGGTAGTTTGTCTATTGAGTCATGATTTGTTAAGCTTAGTGTTTTACGTAATGCTCAGGTTGCATCTGTTCCAAGATTCAATGTCTTAGAAAGAGATAATTTATTATGGACAATGGATGGTGATAGATTTTGATTAGATTTTGACAATATGGTTAGGGTATTATTTGGATATTGTTGGATTTTTCAGATATTTGATATTTTAAAAAATTTTCAAATTTTTTGGGGAGTTGAAATTTTTTTATTTCTTTTGAATTTTTGAATTTTTCTATTTTTTTCTATTTTTTATTTCATGAAAGTTCTCTTTCAATTAATTATTGAAATATAAGACATATATCAAGATTCATTATCAAGAAGGATATATTTAGTTTCCTCTAGTGTCTAGCAAGGGATAAAGCATTATAAAGAGATGAATGAATTGATGAGAGCAAATCGATACATGGAGGATAAAAAAAGGCTATTAAGGGATTGAATATTGTACTATAAGGTGATAATATGGTGGAATTAATGAAATGTAGTGCATGGCATGTTGAGAGGTTTCAAAAAATATATTTTAAATTTATTTCCTTAGTTTTGATCAAGATGAAGGGGTGTAGTAGGATAAGATGGAGATAGGAAGCAAATGAGATACATAGAGTCTAAAGTAGTAATGGATGATGGAAGTAAGAAATGGATATGGTCTAAAGGATGTCGATAAGATGAAGTAGATATGATGCATGATTTGTGTGGATATCTTTATCTTTGTCAAGTTCAAATGTGGCAAAAGGGAATATGGATAAAGTTAGGGTTAATGAGGGATAATGGTTTATATATGATTCTTATTTATTAGGTTTTCATCATGGTAATTACCTAAAGTTTCACAAGAGGTGGTTTTGAACATTAGATAGATTATTTCTCTTTATTTCTTTTTTTTCCAATTTTTTCTTTTCTTTTAGAATTTTTTGAAGGTAATGAATACATGATAAAATATAGATGAACGACTCAAGAAAATCCTTCTCAAAATATTACTACTGAAATATGTGGTACAATGGACCATGGGTATTGAATATATGATCAAAGAAATCAATAGGGTGATGGTCAAGGGAGATGAAATGGATGATAATATTTAATAAAGGATTAGATTGGAGGAATGAATAGATGGAAAATAGGTGTGACATAATGAATGGGTTGTTTAGAGAGTTGTGCAATGTTTGATAAAAATGTTGGTGAAGAGAAAATGTGGCACACACCTTAAAGTGTGGTGGAGAGTTCTGGGAAAAACAAATATTGGGGTTTGAGATTTTGTTTGAGAAATGATATGGATTTTCAAACAAAAGGACCCAAACTAGATGATGGAGGTGGTGAAGTATCTAAGATATTAGATTTTAGGAAATAGGAATACAAAATAGATATTATAGGTGGGATATATTTAGATGGAGGAGTGGAGGAAACATTTAGAACATAAATTATGGATATACCAATTTTGATTTTTCTTTCGGATGAAAGCCTTCTATTAACAACTTGGGAATTCAAATGGTTTTTTATTTTTATTTTCTTTGTGGTTATTTGGAATGATTTTCTCCTATATAAAATGTACAATAGGGAATTTAATTTTTAGTTTTCTTAATGGGGCTTTGTGGCCTTTCAAATATTTATTTTTATTTAGGGATCACATTTTTTTTATTTTTACATGTCTTTCAAATGGGCCTCATGTTGACAACAGAGATTGTTTTGGTGAAGATTGATGCATGATTGATTCTTAATGGTTGTCATTGATGGAAACTCAGTTCAATAATCAAATGCAGTGTACATAGATTTAGTTTACCGGAAGTCATGTTATTCACGAGGCATGTCTGGATGGTAGAACACAGTAACCAATGGAATGTTTATATCTTAATCTTGATTGGATAATTTTGGTTGTGGTGATATAGGAAACTGATTCAAATCTTGAGGAAGATTATTTCATTATTCTAACATCAGTTGTTTATTCCTGAGCAAGTTTAGAGGTCCGATATCTTGTAATTTAGTTAGATCATAGATATTTTGGTAAAATGTGTGTTGCAAAATCTTATGGTTGATTTTGGTAATTGGTTTCATGTTCAAAGTTATTAGTTTGACTTATGGGAAACTTACTATCATCTTATTTTGGTCCTTATTTGGATTTGTGGATGGATTAAACCGACTTGGTGATACACTTTTCATGGTTGTGTGCTATAAAATTATTGGAAGCCGACATTGTAAAAGATTCTTTTTGTTCATGCGAATATACAAGATTGATATGGATCAGTATTTTTATTTATTTTATGAGTGAGGGAATTTTGTAGGAGCAAATTTGCAGTTTGCTGAATGTGATTGAAGGTTTTGGTGGTCTAATGTGTGATAGAGAAGTAAAACAGAGCATAATGACAAATCAGTTGCAGCAGATAATCTAAGCCTAACCAGAACTGCATTTTGGCATATCTAGATGCCATAGTTGAGTTCATTCATCATTTTAATTAATTGTAATAGCCTATATGGTAGTGAGATTTCTTCTTGCTTGTAGCCCTTTTGTATTTGAGCAATGAGCTCTAGGCAGTGTGCCTGAATGCAAGTGCATTCCCCTTACGTAATATTATCATACTCCTGGCCATAGTATAATAATATTGTGGGTTGATATCACACTGTGGGTTTTCCCTTTCCAAATTTTAGTGTAAAAAAATTAGTGTTATAATTGTATGGTTAATTTATTTATGTTTATCCATTTCACTTTCATTCTTATGCATCTGGTGGCTTAAGAATTAGGTTAATAAGTTTTCAAATTAGACAACACTAATTCAGCCCCCTCTCATTATTCATTGATTCCAAAAATTGGTATCAGAGCTTAGTTCCTCAAAAGAAGCCTAACATCTTGAGGAAGATTGAAAAGATTGAATCAATGGACTGATTTTCAGAGACAACTTACTGTGGCACTTGAAGATCTTGCTAGAGATAATGCAATCCTAAAGAATGAGATGCAACCAATTGTGATGAAGCTAACAAAGAAGACTAAATACTAACAGAAGACTGAATAAAATTTGACTTAGTTGTTGAAGGAATGATCTGATGAATGTTGTAGATTGACATATGAGAATGGTCAGTTGAAACTTGAATTGGTGGAATGCAAGAATGATGGATAAGAACTAGAAAGGGAGATCATAATTATGAGATATGAGCTTTCTACTTCTAATGAGTACAAATAAAAATTCAAATCTAGTTCACCCTAGTTAGATGAGATCCTAGAAAGTTAAAAACATGGGAAGGATATGTGAGGACTTAGATTTGAGAAAGGAGATTCCTTTGAAACTGGACAAAGAAATCATCTAAAGAAAAAGAAACCTTTGGTAAGAAAACCTAATTCCTATAAGTTCAATGGTAAATGTTTTGTTTGTGCAAAATTTGGTCATATGAAAAATCAATACAAAAGTAAGATGAATAATGGGATGATGAATAATGTGATGATTAATAGTCCTACCTTTACCGGTCAATTCTTCATATTCAACAAATTTTTTCATGAGTCTAGCATGTAAAGAATAGTGATAAATAACTTTTAGAATAAGAGATGCTATGCTTGTGGATGTTTGAGTACATTTCTAACCAATTCAGGATGAGACAAAATCAAATGAATTTTGTGCCCGTGCAAAGAAATGTTGTTTTCTATGCATGCAACAAATGTGGTCACCTTGCAAGATATTACAAAAGAGAGAATGCTCTGGTTGACATGAACAAATCAAATGAAAAGGGAAAAGATAAAGTAGAAGATATTAGAGGTCAATATAAGATGTGGGTTAAAAAGGAAGATTGAAATGTGCAAAATGGTTCTACACCTAATGATGGTGTTTGAACCTCATCTACTAACTAAGGCAATTGGGCTTAGGGGGAAGTTTTTCATGAAAATATTTTAAGCACCCTTTCAGAGATCTGTAACTAGTTGAGGATGGTTGTAGATGATGGAGATTAGTTGTGCATTTGATATCTAGAAGATTTCATGCCTATCTGAGTATCCAGTGATGAATTATTGAAGATGCAGGGTATCCAAAAGATTTTAGGGTCATTCATTTGGTACAATTTAAAGTTAGGTTTTTAGAAGATAAAAAGGCATTTCAATCATTCGTTCTTCACATTGTGAATGAAGAGTAAGAGTAAAAGAGAAAGGCAAATAAGATCGAGTAGTGATAATGATGAATACTAAGAAGGGGGGGTGAATTAGTATACCAAAAACTATTGAACTCAAACTCTTAAACAATTTAGAAGTTAATCAGTATAATAGATTTACTAACAAACCAGTTAAGACAAATGCAAACCAAACAACAAATAAAGCATTCACCAAAAAGAGCACAATCACCATAACACAATATATTTTGACATGGAAACCCAAATGGGAAAAACCACGGTGAGCAGAAACTCACAAGTAACTATCTACATAATAGAAACTAGATCAGTTAAGGTCAGACCGGTTAGGGTCATACAATGTTCTTCACTAGAATAGATCCTATTAGGAATCTAGATCTTTGTTAGGAGATAAGTCCTATTAAAGACTACCTTGTGAGAGGATTTCAGATTCACAATTGTGAACCACCTTGTTAGAGGATTTACAAAGGCTTTGCCAAGCCTACCTGGTTAAGGGTTTCAAACTTGTCGAAGATGTGAGTAATCAACAACTGATTGATCTAGATACTATCACAGTATGCTTGGTTAGATCCATGATAGCTCATTGCTAATGCATTTTAGTATACTTCAGTCTTTTAATATCTCCACACTCCTACTCTTCACATAGACCTAATCTTCTCTTCTGTGATCGCACATACAAAACCTTATCAACTACTAAAAGCCTAGACATGATCTCTTTATAAAGAAGTCTGATTTCATGTCAGTCTAATAGGATTACATTAGGTTCAATGCATCTAGACACATTTAGTAACATGACACAAAATCACCACCAAAGTGTCAGTGGATGAGAACTCATCATAGAGTAATACCAGTTCATATATTTTACCGATTATCGGTGGTCAAAATGAAGACTGGAAAAATGTTAACTACCACTTTGTTCCTTTGTACTGCTTGAGATCCTCAAACCACTTGAGGTCTTCATACCGCTTGGGGTCTTCAGTCACTTTGTGACCGGTAAACACCTTATACAAAACACCAATAGTCTAAAGACTATAATACATAATACCAGTTGGAATAATTACCGATTGAGCATAACTCATACATAAAGAAAGTGATCACAAAACAAGTGTCCATCAATGACAATCACAACATCATAAAAAATTCCAACAATCTCCCCCTTTGGCATTGATGGCAACAGTTAGGAAAATTTTGACATCTAATTGCTTTATAGCAAAAATATGCCATAATCAAAATTACTGCCCCTAAGCATATACACTATCCCTTTTTGCAAAAAATACAATGTATACTACTCCCTTAAAGAGATAACATGAAAGTATACATAACATTCATCAAAAATTTAAATACTACTCCCCCTTTGCCAACAATGACAAAGTACTATAGAATAACCCCTGTTTCTCATTATCATTAAAATAAGTAAATGTTTATGACAATAATGAGTGAAACTTATCAAAAATAGATTTAAAATCCTACATAAAAGTCTTCATGGCTAATGACGATGACTCAAGTAAGGAGGTAGCAACCTCACTTTTTGTCTGCATCTGTGATACTTGTTCTTCCATGGCATCAATTTTACTCATCTCTTGAGTTACTGTTAAAGCTTCTAGATTGAGAAAGAACTTCTGAAGTATTTGCAGTCTGGGTAATAAAACCAGTTGAAGTTCCTACAAATCTCTTATCTGATTGCTAATCTCCAATTCTATCCTAGCAGACTGGAGCTGATACTAGCAAACAGTTTACCCATATGTAGTGAAAGAATCATATGACGTCTTAAAGTTACTCATGTATGCCTACAAATCAGATTGTAGTTTATCCTTTTGTGCAAGCACATCATCACAAAATACATGGGGCTGACTTATTTTGCTCAACGGTAGTTTTCCCTCATCCATAACATATCTCATATCCTTTTGTTGTTTCTGAAGTTGAGACCGGAGCTCATTTAGTTTCTTTACTAAGGCGGTGTTTAGTGTCTTTTGATACTTCTTCTATGCATTAGCTTCTACAACTTCTTCCAAGAATTGTACCTGGTCCTCTACAACTATACATAGAAGTTTTAGTTTGGCCAGAGAGGAATCAATACCGGGGAGGTTGCTACCTAGAATCAAACTAGTAAGGGTGTCAATCGCAGTGTGAATGACATCCTGCTCCTTTTTCCTCCTCAATGTTTCCAATCTTTCTTATGCTATCTTTATGCCTTGCAGCAACTCCGATTCATTTGCAGATTGGAGGTCAAGAGGACTAGTGATGTCAGCAGGTTTGGCTTGACCATCGGTTGCCTTTGGAGTCTTTGCTTGTTTGTTCTTTTCTACTTCCTTCTTCTCTTCCGCTCTTTTCTTTTCCTCTTCTTTCTCCCTTTTCTCTACTTCATGTTTTTTCTTCTCTTCCTCCTTCTTTCTTTATTCTTCTTTACACTTCTCCTCTTCTTGTTTCTTCTTCTCCTCATCTTTCTGCTTCTCCTCTTCTTTCTTTTCCTCCTCTTCTTTCCTCTTCTCCTCTTCTTTCCTCTTGTCTTCTTCTTGTTTCCTCCTCTCTTCATCTTGTTTCCTCTTCTCTTCGTCTTGTTTCCTATTCTCTTCATATTGTTTCCTCTTCTCTTCCTCTTTCTTTTTCTCTTCCTATTTCTCCACTTTCTCTTTGTCAGCCTTTTCCTTGTCTAGTTTCTCCTTGTCTTCTTTTTCTTTGTCCTATTTCTCATTGTCTACTTTTTCTTTGTCCTATTTCTCCTTGTTTGCTTTTCCCTTATCTACATCTGGAGTGACATATTCAACATCCAAGGCATCAACATCAATAGTGTCCACCTATCTATAACTGGTTCTCCTTTGCCATCAAATGGCTCATCTGCTTTTTCGGTTTCCGTTTCCTATTCAGCTTCTCTATTTGCTTGAGCAACTTTTTGCATCTTCACAATGGCTTTAGTATGGAAGTGTATATTTTACCACTTCAGAGGCTTTTCCTTCCTATAGCAAGAGTCTTCTTCTTCTCATGAAGAAGAGACCTTTGTACTAGTCCATGATTTCAAACAATTTAGAGTTTGAAGCATCAGGGAAGTATTCTGCAAAAATCTTTTCTCTAGTCTCTTATTCTCTCTCGATGGCAATGCGCCATTTATTATCTAAAGAATTATACAAAGAATCAGGTGTCTCAGATCTAATTTCTAATGGCGATCGATCATAAACACATAAATAATTAATGATTCTCCACTCTTCTTCCTCTTTCTCACTATTGGATCAAAATACTCCTTCAAATCACTAAGCAATTTTCTTTTAATATTCTTAATAGTCCTCTGACAATGTTTCATCGGCTTATAAGAAGAGACATCAATATTTACCAGTGCTAAAGATGGAGATGCATTGCCAGTAGTTTTGGCCTTCTTCATTGTTTGCCTGGTCTTCTTAGGCTACACTTCTGGTTTTGTATCCTTAGACTCCAGTGAGTTGCTTTTGGTCTTATGCTTCCTTTCAAATACTTTCGCGGGTGCAACTTCTAGTTTCTTCTTGGCAGGTGACCGCTTGGTCACTTTTGGGCTGGTTGAGGTAACTGGTGTCGATACCGATGGCACTTCCTTTCCCTTTTTCATTGAAGGTTCTTCAACTGATGTTACCCTTTCCAAGTAGGTTTCGGTTCTCTTTTTATTTGCATTTAAAGGAGAGGCAATCAGGGTAGAGGTATACCCATCCAACATGTCATACATTACTTCATACCTCATAGGTTCTACTTCTTCCTTTTTGAACTCTACTACTTCCATTATGCACTCATCTACTTTAATGGTAAAGAAGATGTCCTATTCATATTTCTTAACAATATCCCCAGATATCCCCATCCTCTGGCTCATCTTCCACTTGAATTCATAGAAAATATTTATTCAAGACCTCAAGATATCTGGTTCCCACTGCTTGGAGACTCTCCCTAATTTGTTTGGTGACCGGTTGGTTAGCAGACCATTGAATATCACCGACTCTTGGGAAATAGCCTTGAATGTAGAAAAATAGACCTACCAAAAGTTGTCCAAATTTGAACCTTAGAGCACTGTCCTATTTGATGGACTTCAAGTTTAATAGAAGTTGCTTCTGCAAACAGGTGCATATATCAAATGAGGCATCCTCCTTGATCATTCTGTAGGTGGTATTTACCATAGCAGTAGAGACAAAGTTTATTCTGCTCGCATAAAACATCTGGTACCCAATCACCATGCAAGAATACTTGACCAAATCATCTTTGATGGTGTTGATGGTCATTCCCCATTGGTTGCTCTTAGAATTGGTGAGCTTAGTCATTTCATTCTTGATGACCTTCCTTAGGGCTGGCAACTCACCACTATTGCAGAAATTGGTGATGGTATGGATTGCTTCAAGTGTAATGTCATGCATCCTCTCAAGATACATCTTATCGCCATGCACTCTACTCAGGATGATGCAGATGTGCTCTTCTATAAACTCTTCAAGAAAGTAAACCACATTGTGAAGTTTCTTCCTCTCCAGGATGTTGTATTCTAGTTTGATCTTCTTGTCATCCCCACAGAACAGACCTAACTGGGAATGAATCACTAGGGATCCTAGGTCTTCTAATTTGTATTTGATGTACCCTGAAATATCTCCCTTGACAATGACTCTGATAGGTATTTGGGATAGGGCATTGTATTTCATTTTTCTTTGAATGAATACAGCTGAGTCCATAGGTACACTAGAATTGGAGTGTGATGTAGAAGCCATGATTAACTGATAACCAATAATTTCAAGAAATACTTTTAGAATTTTGAAATTTAGGGTTTGCTAATGCAGCTTCACAACATACCACTTTGGTTGCTGGATTACCGCTTGGTGTTCTTCACTTGATTGATTGACAATATCTCCAAATTCTTCTACAAGATTTGAAATCTCTCTGAATCGCAAGTCAAATTGCCTTTTCTCGTTCTACACTTGAAAAATTCTTCACTGGAAAAGTGGTAAGTGAAAATGACGTTG
>NW_026730134.1:0-22898 GCF_030272615.1 Cryptomeria japonica
AGGTACATTCTTATGTAGCAAGTGATTGAATGGTAGACTTTTATCGGCTAGTTGAGCGATGAATCACCTGATTGATTGAAGTCGTCCTTGTAGAGATCTGAGTTGGCTGATGTTCTTTGGTGGTGGCAACTCCATGATGGCTTGTACCTTTGCTAGATCCACTTCAATACCTTTAGCTGAGACTATGTATCCTAGTAACTTGCTTGATGTTACCCCGAAGACACACTTCTTAGGGTTCAGCCTGACTTGGAATTTCTCCAATCGATCAAAAATCTTTGTTAAGATGCTAAGGTGTTCTTCTCTGGTGAAGGATTTAGCTAGTAAATCATCCACATAGTCTTCCATGAATGTATGCATCATGTCATGAAAAATTGTTGTCATTGCTTGTTGATAAGTAGCTCCTGCATTCTTTAAGCCAAAAGGCATAACATTCCAACAGTACGTTCCCCAAGGACAGGTAAACGTTGTTCTATCTTGATCTTTGGGGGCTATTTTTATTTGATTATAGCTCAAAAAATCATCCATTAGTGATAGCATTGCATGGCCTGCTGTGAGGTCTACAATTATGTCGATACTGGGAAAAGGAAAGTCATCCTTTGGACAGGCTTTGTTGACATCTTTGAAGTCACTACATATCCTGATACTAGTACTATGTTGGAAATCCATTCTGCATAGTCTATAGGTCGAATGAATCTGACATCTAATAGTTTCTTTAGTTTAGCTTTGACCATGAGTGCTACATGGGGATTCATTTTTCTCAGTTTTTGCTTGATTGGCTTAACTCCTAGAGAAATGGACAAGTGATGCATTATTAAGTGTGGATCAATTATGGGCATATCTGCATATGACCAAGCAAAGTTGATTTTCTTTTCCTTAAAAAAGGTGATAAATGCTGATCTTTCTTCCTCTGTGAGAGATTCTTCCAGGTGTATGTTTTGGACTGCTTCTGTAGTACCAATGTTGATTGATTGAGTGGGCTCAATCAATATAGGTGATTTCTCATGAAAATGTTTAGGAAGAGTGTCAAGCCTCCCATCTTTAGGTGCCTTAAAAAGGTTTTCACCTTTAGATGTGTCGTTTATTTTTACTTTTTTGTGATCCATAGCTGCCATTGACTAGTTTTCAGCCATAAATCCTTTATTTGGTTCATTTTTGTGACTGAGAGACTTGGCACTCCCTGGGTTGCAGACATCGTTACTTTGTTTACTGGTAGAGCATGTTTCTGGGTTAATGGTAGATAGATAGTGGATAATAGATTCATCATTTGGGAAAATTGGTATATCATGTATTTCTGGTTTGTCCCAGTCGATGAGGTCAGGAAAGACAAGTGGTAAGGAATCATTTGGTGGATCAAGTTTTGCTACTGTAAGTGTTAAGATGGAGGTTTCATCGTGATTGGTTTTGATTTCAAACAAGTCAAGGATTTCATTGAGGTCTTTGATGGTATCATTTTCTATATAGACTTGCTCATAATGTTGCTGCTCATTTGGCATGGCATTATAGATATTTTGTGGACCAAATTCAAGTGGTTGATACTTTGTGCTACATGCTTCTTTAGAAATGGGTGTATGATTGTTATTTTCTACAATATCATCAAGAATATTAGAACAACTACCCCATTTATATTCATTGGAATCAGTCTCAGAGGTATCATCCCAAATTTTATCTGTGCTATGAACTGGTATGTTGTATGGTGAGAATAGGTCCTTAATGATTGATACTAGTTTGATAGTTTTCTCTGATTCTGTGTCAGATCCTACTTCTACTTTTGTATTTTCTCATATACTATTCCTCCTTGGGAAGGAATAATGGTATCAGGAGATGATGCTGCTTGTTTAGATATTGGTGCTTGAGTATGAGCTACTACTGTAGATTTTGCCTTCTTGTGAATGATGAGCTTCCCTTGATGTTGCTTCTATTCCTGATGTTCACGTTCCTGACGGATTGTCTCTGTGGATTCAAATAATGCTTCTTGCCAGGATTCTTCTTTGTACTTCTTCTTTGCTTTCCACTAAGGTTTTGGATTCTTGCGTGGTATCTTTCCTGGTAGAAAAGTGAGTTCACAGCCTAATCCTGTTTTTTCCCTACTAAGCTGTGAAGGAAGATCTATTGGTTCAGTGACTCCTTCTTTGCGTTTTCCAATAGGTCCTTTACCATTGTATCCCATTTGTTGCATGATTAAGTAGCCCTTTCCATATAGGTGTGTTGGTAGAACTATTTCCAGAGCAACTGCTCTACTATCTTCTTCTTCATCTTTGTACAACCAACTAAGGATGTCTTTTTCTTCTGATTCATGTGCTAGAGTGCCGAGTTGGATGAATGTGCCATCAAAATTTGTGATGGGCTGATTTGTTTGATGTGTTGATGCTATAGCAATCCATCAGATCTGGGTGATGTTGGTAAGTGATCAAAACACATGGGTTCCAAAGAGTATTCCCCCATTCCTTTCTCTCTGATCTTCATTTTCTATTTGAAATCTCCAAGTAATGATTCACACTTTTCTTGTTGAAGATCTGATGTTGAGGATTTCTATTTTTCTCTATTATGCGGAACCAGGCTATCTTGGGCTGCCCCCATTGTGTTGCAATGTTGAAATGGATTGTGATCAGTTGATATAGAAATTTCTTGTCCGTTGTAAGGAAATTTTACACATTGGTGATATGTAGAAGGCACTGCTTACATTTCATGTATCCAGGGTTGACGTAATAAAATATTGTAGGTGAGGTCTATGTCTAATACCTGGCACAGAGTATCCTTTTTGTACTGGTCCAACTTGAATGGGTAACATCACGGTTCCTTTAGATGACCTTTCTTCATCATCATATGCTTTTATGGTAATCTTTTTACGTGGATCAATAGACTCCTCTGAGAAGCCTAATGCACGGATAAGTTTTAAGGTACATATATTAAGTCTAGCTCCTCCATCTATCAAGACTCATTTTACTTGGTGTTTATAGACTATGACTTCAATATGGAGAGGAGTGTTATGTGGATGGCTTAGTGAGATATTATCATGCTCCGAAAAAGTGAGGTTAGTAGGCCCTGTTATATGAGCAATCATGGCTTGGAATTTGTTAGCATCCAGATCTTGAGGCACATTCATTTCTAATAAGGCTTGTTCCAATATGTCTTTGTGTTTCGGTGAAAGTTTTAGCAACTCCAGAATAGATATTTGAGTAGGAGTTTTGTGCAGTTGGCTAACTAGATCATATTGAACCTTGGGTACTATGTTTGTTGTTGACATATGTCCTTTCAAGACATATTTTTGAGCTCTAGTGTTTACGTTGATAGATTTGTGTTCATGTTGGTCCTGTATAGTGATAACGTTTATTTGATTGTCTATAACTAATATGTGATTGATAGTGTTATTGTAGATGTGGTTAATATGAGCCACACATGTATCGTTTGAAGTCGAAGCTCCATCCTTGTAGTTGGGAAGATGATTTTTAAAAGCTCCATGGTCATCGTTTGTCTTGAGACCATCTACTGTTAAATCACCTCTATCAATCATGTCTTGAACAATGTTTTTCAATCTCATGCAATCATTTGTTTGATGACCTTTGTTGCGATGGAAATCACAACAGTATGAGTCATTCCACCAGGGTGGTTTGATTTGTGGTTCATAGTTGTTGATTGCTAGTAATGAGATAACTTTGTTGGCTAGGAGTTCTCTGAATGCTGATTCTAGTGATTGCCCCAATGGTGTATAGATGCATTTTTGAAAGTTCATGGTGCTACCTCGTGAATTTTTATTAGGTCCTCGATTTGTGTTGGTGTTTTGAGCATTGTTGGTGTGGGGTGGACCTTGATTGGTATTCGATGTGCAAGTGTTAGTGTCTGGGTTAGTACCTTTAGGGTTCTTGGTAGCTTGGGATTCCCTAATAATGTGAACACTGGCTATTTAGATTTTGGATCATTTCATTGCCTCCTTCGTTTCCATTGTTCTTATTTCTTATCCAAAATCTAGATTTGTCTAAGTTGTTGTTATTTTGGTTATTGTAGTTTGATGAACCTATTCCTTCTTTGAAGAATTTGAGTGTTCCCTTCTTGACACATGCTTCCTCTACTTGAATGCCATTTTCAATCAATCTAGCGAAAGATGGTATGCATTAAAGTTTGAGCCTGTAACTCATCTTACCATTTAAATCATCGATGAAAATTTCCATTTTCTCCTTTTTAGGAATATCCCGAGGATACCATATGTCGCCAACATTGAAGGAATACCATGAATGTTTCATTGTTTTTCTACTTGGTATTACAGACATCTAGCATAGTGATAGCATGTTGAATGTTATAGGAATATTGTGTTATGAATTTGTTGACGAGTTCATCAAATGATCTGACAGGAGGTGTGATTTTGGATAACCATTCCATTGTTTGTCCTCCCAAACTTCATGGGAATAACCTCATCAGATAGGTGTCATCATGAGCAAATTCAAGACTCATGGTACAGAATTCTCTAACATGATCACGGGGATCACTTTTTCCATCGTACTTGTCAAATTTAGGAACATCTGAGTTTGGAGAAAAAGGGACCATGTGCAATCTTCTATCAAAGGGATGAGGACAAATTTCATTTAATGAGTACCATACTGTTGTCCCTTGTTGCATGTCTTGCATTTGTCTTTGTAGCATTTGCATTTGTTGAGTAAGGGCAACCAAAGGTGCATTATTTTGCTGAGGGAAGAGTTCTTCCCTTGCATTAATCTTGGGTTGAAATGGTGTGTGGAATGGTATGTTTTGCTTGGGGATGTTTTGTTCAAGAATGTTTTACCCTGGTGTATTTTGTTCTAGTATGTTTTGTTCAGCAATATCTTGTTCAGGATCGCATGCTTCCTCTTCTCGTTGTCGTTCTTGATATTCATAATGTTGAGATCTTGTTCTAAACATGTTTGTGTCAAAGTCTTTAGGAAGTTTAACCCCTTTGCTTGTAAGCATGAGTAGGTACTTTTCCATGTCATTTTCCATGAGTCTTTCCACAAGTTTTTGGAACGAAGCACTTTCTTGGCATTCCTGAAGAAGTTCTTCAGAAATTTCAATATCCTCTAGGTGTGGACCTTCAAAAGGATTTGATAACCTCTAATTCATACTGGATTCTGCTTATGCCTATCTTTGTTTGTTTTGTTGAGAGGGAGTAAAAGGCATTTTAGTAGAAGCTTTCTGTGATAAAGGGGACAAAATCCTCTTCGATATGTTGCTCGGGGGTTGGTGGTTCAAATCAGGGTATGTTGTAAGTGATGCACTCGCCAAGAAAGAATGCAGGATTGATCTTTCCTCTGCGATTGATTTATTGACTGAATGCAAACTTTTGGCAGAATGCTCTAGTTTTCAAAGGCTCCTTGTCAAACTTGTTGGATTTGTTCTGGATATAGAGTTTGACATGATGAAGGAATGTTCTATGAGATGTGAAGAGTTGATGATTGATGTATAAAAATTTATTTCTTTTGACAAATTTGGAAAAACTTGGTTGTTGTTTCTTCAACATGGTGTTATGATAAATATTCTTTCTTCTCAAAATATGAGGAGTAGTCATGCACAAATGATCAATGGTTTCCTTTGATTTTGTTTTGGATTTGGTTTATCTTATTTTGGAGACTTCAACTTTTACTTTATCAAAGTGAAGGTTTAGATGCCCCCTCACGACAAAGTGCATCAAATGATATGGAATATGAGCTTTCCTGATATGGAAACTCAATTTGACAACTCATAGTTTTAAAAAAAGGATGTTTTGAGATAGAAATCTGTGTGATATAAGGACCTGTTTGATATTTGTGATGATGTTTCCTGATTTTGATAGGAGAGATATAGTTATCTTGCGACTAGTTTTAGATTCTTGACAACTTTGTTTGATCGAAACTATGCTCTGCAAATAACCTTTTATACTCTGTTTTTGGTATTCTGCTTTGACAAAGTTCAGGTTGATGAAAGGAGGTTTCTAAAAATGTCCTCAAAATTTTCTAATTTGGCTTCTATTTTGCCCCCTATTTTTTTGGTTTCTGTCATGCGCTAAAAGAGAGACGTGATGTGCTACAAAATGTTTTCAATGCACTAAGGAAAAGACTCTATGCGCTAAGCTACCCCCGGTTACATGCTAACTGGTTTAGACTATTTATTTTTGTTTTCTGCTTTGTTCAAAAGGCTATGCGCTAGTATGGGCCTTCTACGCGCTAACTTATAAACCCTATGCACTAGTTGATGATTTCTACGCGCTAAGATGATGCTTCAACACGCTAGGATGTTTTTCGGACACGCTAACTATTTAATGCTATTTCTAAATTTTGATAAAGTGCTACTGTTAAAACTAGACGCGCTAAAGTGAAGGTTTGATGCGCTAAAAGATAAACCACATGCGCTAAGAAGTTGTTCTCATGCGCTAGACTGTCCTGAAATTTGCCTTTGGTTGGTTTTTGCAATTTGTGGAACTTTGTTTTAAGTTTTTTAGTACTGATAGATGATTCTCTAAAGTAACAAATGCAAACACAGCACCAAAGAGACAACCATTTTGCTTAATCTAACAATAAGTGTATATTCTGTGAGGATGTGTTCAAATCCTCAATGTTTTAATAGGTTTGGATACAAATAATACACTTCAGAAAGACTCTTTATTCAAGGGTTGTAAGTAATACCATAGCCCACTAGTCTTGATACTCTGTCAGCTTAAACAGGCGTGTCACCCCCTAGAGGGTGCCCCTTTTTTTGCCTTTTGCCAGAAATTAACTCAAAGTGAATTGCTTCACAATTGAGTAGTTATCTTGGGAGATATATGGTGAGTAATCTTGAGGGCAGATTCTTCCCCACCCTTGCACTATGATATTAGAAATGTTTGGTTACTGACTCGGCTCAAGGTTTCTATTTCTAAGGTTCGTAATCAGGCTTCCTATTTGGCCGTCAGTTATAAACTCCCTCAGGAGGCTTCCCAACCTTTAGAACAAAGGCTTTACATATCTCTAGGATACTAGGGGAAGTCTAATCGCTACGCGCAACCGTTGAAAAGGACTTTCATCACTTTGCACTTTTGATTATAGTGGGTTGGAACACTTGGCATCAAAGTCGTTTCCCACTTAGGTCATTCCCCTCACACCGGCCATAAATGGCTTTAAGAGTTGTTTTCAACCCCTCAGGAAGGTAGGCCTGCTAAAGGATTTAAAATGCTTGAAATGACTGAAAGTGTAAGAGCAGTCTGACTTTTTGATCACCCAGTTAAGGGGAGAGCATATACCTTTTACTTTCGAGACAAGGCAATCAAGTTGTTCTTTTTACCTTTCAAGTCAGTGATTTTCTAAGATCTATATGGAGATGTTGCTCCACGAAAACATGGTGTTCTTTTTATTTCCTTCAAAGCAATGATTTTCTAGTTTATTGAAAAGAAAAGGTCAACAAAGAAAAATTTTGATCTTGGTCAACAAAACAAAAGTGATGTGTGGTCAACAAAATAAAGCGATCAAAAGGGGGAGAACTTCCCTCTTTGATTGTAACTGACTTTTTGTGACTTAGTGTGATTCTTTACTTTGCCCAAATTAAAATGAATCCTTTTATGCACCAAAGGATGGCGAAGTTCCTTTTAAGCCCTTTGCAAAAATGAGAATTTGTTTTATTCTTTTTACAACCCAAATTTAGAAATTTCCTTCTAGAAAAGCAAGAAAATTGTTGTTGTGGTTCATTTTACAACCCAAAGTAAGGTGAGTCCAATTTTATCCAATAAGAATTAAAATAACTCTAAATTTTAACTAACTTCAACTAAGATAGCAAAATCTAAAATTTATTTGTAATTCTACAAATAAAATCTAGCTCTACCTGCAAGAAAATGTTAGAGTCCTAAAAAATTTCAATCAAATAGTTAGGAAAATATGGGTTTTGGTGGACTTCTACAAGTCTAATCCTTTTAATTTTGGTTACAATTTTCTTTTTGTTTTCCATCTGTGATGCACTATAGGACAGACTATACGCGTCGCAGGATGACTGTGATGTGCTATCTAACAGATCTGATGCGCTATGTTGTTTTCCGAATATGCTAAGCTGATTTCCAGATGCATTGCTTTGTTTTTCTCCCACATCAAGACCTACAGGAAAATATTAGTGGGATGATGCGCTAAGGTAAAAACTTAACACACTATATAATAGACCCCACGCGCTAAACAGTAAGCAGGATGTGCAAGCCTGTTAACTAGATGTACTAGGGAATGTTTCCCACGTGCTGATTCTTGTTTCCCACGAACCTGCAAAAGTGGTTAAATTCAAAAATGGATTTGATATATGGGGTTGGGCCCCACGGTGGACGCCAAAAATGTATGCAAGAAAAGCGGGTCAATAGAACTAAAAATGTGAAAATGAAGCTCTAGGGAGACTTGTCCACACACCCACAGGACTTCTTGGTGCAAGCTATGGAGTCATGAAGTATGGCTTAGCTTCCCAAGGTTGGTTCCATGGTTCTATATCTCACAAGGTACCTCAAACCAATTTCTCTGGTCTCTGATCACTGAGCAAAGCGGAATAGGGATGACAAATGTAAGAACGAGGGATGCTTTGATAGATTTTAACATGAAATGAATCCTAAGCTATGCATGATCTTACAAATGTAATAAACTAGGTTATAAGATGACAAGATTAGTAGCAAGACTATCCTAGCATGATATACTAGTCTATGATTAAGCTAAATGATAAGGAAAATACTCTAAACATGCATATTTAGATTAATTCCTATTTAAAAGAGAGGCTAAATGATGAGCATAAATGATATATTAAAGCTTGGATGGATTTTAGTATAAGTATGATGCTAAAGACTTGGATATATGAAAAAATGGAAGAATGAGAGCTCTATTTATAGCAAAAATAGGGCAATGGATGGCCAGGATTGAAAGATTTAATCAAGGGTTGAATTTGAAAGTTGGGAATCCATGTTTGCAATTTGTACCAATGAAATGGTGACAATTGTCAACATAAGATTGGGTTGAGAAGAGAGGTAGGAAGCATTAAATGCTTTAGAAGACCTCATGGTTACCTTAGGGGGTAAGGGTTAAGGTTAGGTTAAGGTTAAGTTAGGGTTATCCAATGGATAAAGGTTTTACCCAATGGATAAAGGTTTTACCCAAAGGATAAACTCTTGTGCAAAGGATTAAAGAATAACCATGGTCAAAGCAATAAATTCTTGATGAGACCCTTGGGTTACATGGAGGTTGAGTTTAGAGAAAGTCTCTAATCATGCAAGAGGGTTGAATTAACCATTAATGGTTTGGAAGAAAAAGTTGTTGGAGACTTGAAGCCTTTAATGGTTATCAAATACTTTAAGGGTTTGAGAAGTGACTTCCCCTTGCTTAGGGATGTGACAATATTTAGGAGATGGGTTATGCTAATTAGAAGTGATTAGAAGAATCTAGAAGGGGTTAGGAATAGGGTTTAGGAGGCAAGTGGGAGATGTAGGATTTTGCAAGTGGATGGAGAGATAATAGGATTTAATTGAAATAAAGTTAATTTTATTCAATTTGGTTGCAATTTGGGGAAATTAAATAAAATAGATTTATTCAATTTAGGATAACTATTTAATTAAATTTGAATTTAATTAAAAGTGGATAGAAGGGGTTTTATTGAATTAAATGATTTATTCATTAAATGGAAAAAGAGGCCTAGTGAATTTAATTTAAATAAATTGAGTAATTTACTTAATTTAAATAGAGGAATGTGGGTGATTTAATTAAATAGAGAAATGAACATAAAATATTCATTTAGGAATATGGTCATTTTTATACGTCTACAGTCACCAATGGGATATCACCATAAAGGGCCCAAAGACAAAATTCAAATACATGAATTTGTAGCGAAATTGGGAGGACACTTGTTTCAGGTTCTAGCATCTAACTCTTTTTTGTTGAACCAAGGGCATGGGGAAATTTAATGTCTTCTAAGGTAGACTTTCAAATATGCGAGAAGATGTGGAGCAAACGAAGGTGAACCTAATCTCTAAGAAGGTAATAGTTTACCATCATCCCCAAATTCAACTTTCTTTTGGATCACTACATAATTCCTAGGCACAATCCATGGGCTTATAGGATCCCTCAAAGTGATCATTTTGGTAGTAGGAAGTCAAAGTTTAACCATTCTTCTTCTTCTTAATTCATGTAATAAACCACCCCTTTAAAATGTGTGTTCCATTGCCCCTTTTCCTCAAGCTTAATTAGTAAAAATATGTAATTTAATTTTGAGCTCTATGTTTTTAAAAATAAATGTAAGCTGTAAATTTTGGAGCCACAAGTCAATTTATAATCTAGACTAAATTTCTCTTGTTGGTGTATGTTTTTGGGACCTAGTTTGGATATTTAAGTAGTTTCTAGAAACAAAGGGTTGGATATTTTCTGTAAGATGTTAAGGACTCAATTTTGTCAGAAAATTTAATTCCCTAAATGAAAATTGGTGAAATATCACACCTACTTGTTTTGAATGTTCTCTACATATGTGGTGATATATCTTATGTTTTATATTCTATAAGTTGAATCACTTGGTGAAATCGTACAAAGTGATTAAAAGTTGGGTTAGTGTGTGAAATCTATGCATTTAATATAGTGGGTTTATGCATGTAAATTTCACATTACTATCAAACTCCTCAAAATGTTACATTTATGGTGAAAGGGTGGGATATAGTTCAAATACATTATATATTATTTAGATTTCATCTAATCTTTCAAAACTAAGGCTATATTGACTCCATCACTGATCATCATATTTATATTTATCTCTCTATACCCTACCACTATTTGATATTTTGATTATCTAGTGGATTTGGATTCTATTAAAATCAAATTTATTCAAGAATTACTAAGATTTATTACCTATTTTAGTATATTTAACCTACAAATGAATGAATTTTCATGATTGACATCTAAGTTAGCACACCTTGTTTAATAAATAGATCACATATAGAACTTGGTTTCTTCAAAATTTCTATTACTTGGTGCATTGGACCTCAAAGTAACTGATTAATCACCAAGGTCAATCATCTTTCTAGGAGAAGAACAATGATCTTCATACTACTTGAGTTCCTTGTGTTACAAGGATCATTAATAAGTACAAGGTTCAACAACATATTGTTACTACTCTATTTGCTTATAAATATTTCCTAAGTGGGAGAAAATGATTGATGCTTTGGTGAGTTCTTATTACATAGAATTTTGATCAAGTATGTTATAGAACATAGTATTGAAAGATTGTAAAGAAAAAAGGTATTTTGACTTAGACTATGTAGAATGGTTTAGATTTTTCTTGGATCTTAGTGAAAGCATGGTAATAATTACATGATATTTGGTTGTGTTATGATCATTGAATTTAATATAAAGTACACTAATGGGGCATGTATAGTATTTCTAGAGTAGGTGCAACATTGCTAGAGTGCATGCCACAATAGTAGAATAAATGTATATGTATTAGAAGGTTCTTTTAAGTGTCATAGCACATGAAAATAAATCATTTTCTTGGAACAACTAATGAGAATAATATTAGTGCAACATAAGAAGCTAGGTTTTACTATTTGTCTATGTAGTGGATGTTTGGTTGGCTAATGACTCCATCCTTTGTGGGAGTACATATAGACTCATTTGTATATTTCTTATGATATCGCCATCTATTAGGTATGATATCTTATTAAAGTCATTTTTTAATTTATGTGATAATTGACATTCCAAGGAAGTCAGAATTTTCAATCAATTGAAATTGAAGAAAATAACTTCATGTACATCTAGTCCATGACATGGAAAGAATGGGTTGATGATAATGATATAATTAGCAAGTGTAGATTGAGGAAGGTAGTATAAGGAGACTATATACTATTATTAGATTTTATGTTAAAAAGTTAATACAACTATTTGCTCTCATTTGCTGTTATGTTATTTCTCAAAAGAATTTCCTAAGTTAAACCTTATATCTTGTTAGTTTTGTGGATTATTTATAATTTCATATTATTCCACAATGTATTGACAATTGAATTGAAACACCGACATAACCATAATTTAATCACACAATATAAGGTTCTTCTGAAATCAAGTTAGTAATAGTGTAGATTAATTTTGATCGAGATCTAATTTGTTGCATGGGTCTAACATATGGATCTAATCTTTGTTGTTTTTATGATTTTCATTCTTGATTTGCCCCAATGTTTTTAATTTTCCTTGACTTTAAAACTTGCTATAGTTCTTGTTGTTTTATAGATGACAAGAAATACTCCTCTAGTATGTTGAAGCCTGTAAGGATGTTGATTCAGTACTTGGATAAATGATCAAGGACACCGCTTGCAAACATGTACGATATTCTAGATAGTTGTGCAAAGAAAATTTCTTAACAAACATTCTTGATAATATATGCAAATAGTAAAGATAGTTCTATGAATAATTAGATAAAATGCTATAGCACCATGTCTTAAATGAACAAGGGTTATCCCTTTAAATGCAACACCAAGAACCACAAATGAAATGCTTTTGCACTTTAACTTCACATGCAATACTCATAAGAATACATCAATTTGATCCCAAACTAGAAGTTGAATTTTTTTAAAAAAGAAATGATTTCTACATATATGAATGTGATTGATATCACCTTCACAATTATAAATTTAAACTAAACATCAAAAACATAAAATTAGAAAAAATCAGTTGAATCCAAGAGAAACATAAAAATTATATTTTTACCCAAATGTTTACCATTACATATCCTCGATAACATCAGCTTAGCATTTTATTTACATAAATAATATCACTTTTAACATTTTCCTAGACCACGTGTCTGTCGAATAAGACGGCAAAAATCAAGTTGGAGATGAAGACACTAATTTCAGGTTGGCGACAACGGGAGAGGAAGTAGAAACAAACATGGACAATGGCAAACATATCTATACACATGGATCCCTCCTGCATGCAATCTCACCCTTTGTTTATTCCTGCTCCTCCCATCGTGAACATTCCTCCCTCTATCCCCGTGAGTCCAATATAAACACCACCGCCTCCCTACAGTTTTGCAATCCACTATCCGCGTGATTCTTTTTAGTTCCAATATAGAAACCACCATCTCCCTAGAATTTTGCATTACAGAAAATACATCACAAATCTGACAACTGCAAGGTATTCCTCCCAGTAGTCCAGGAAAAATGGCCATCTGTTATGAAGTTAGTTACGGAAAAAAGTTGCAGTCAATAAATCTCTCTAAGTTCCTCTTCCCTAATCCTTGATGAGACCCTTCTGATTAGTTCGGTGCATAATTTATAGTACGTATAAATGATCTGTAATCAGTTCAGTGTTCTACCCCTCAATTCAAGAGGTACAATTACAAGAAGGTTGAAACATGGTAACTTTCGAAATCACATGGTCAAGCAGTTTCGAGTTCTGGATACAATCCATGAGTTGGAGGTCTACCATGAAAATGTATCCACAGATAGCC
Source organism: Cryptomeria japonica (assembly GCF_030272615.1). Taxonomy (NCBI): domain Eukaryota; kingdom Viridiplantae; phylum Streptophyta; class Pinopsida; order Cupressales; family Cupressaceae; genus Cryptomeria; species Cryptomeria japonica. Next base: position 13,414 of record NW_026730134.1, read on the forward strand.
AACATCATTACAATGGGTACTCCTGCTGTCATTATCAGCAGAAAAAGATGAAGTATGCCCTCTGCAAGAAGAATAGAGAAAAGAGTAATAGAGTTATCAATTGTGATCTTGGTTGTAGCGCCGATACCTCATTTAGTAAAAATCAGGTTTCAAATACGATAGTGTTGTTTTGCCTATCAGCTCTGTTACTGTTGCTTCCTTTGATTCTTCCGTCTCTTCCAACTCCTCTCCACATTTTGATGCTGATTCCCACATTCATAATGGGAATGATGTTCCTTCTCATCGCATCAGTACCACCTACTACAGAATTAGTTGTTGGGACTCCATTGTAGTTTTCTCCAGCATGTAATTGGTCTGCTGTATAATTTTTCTTTCGTCTCTCTTCATGGAGGCTTTTGGAAGGTGATCAGTGGTAGACAATATTCAGAGAAGCATGTTATTGCATATGATGTATTTTCTATAAAGATCTTACAATAACTTTTGTATTTTTGTATTCAATTTGTTACCGCTCAGTTACTAACTCTTACATGCATAATTTTAAGTTGTTATTAAATTTTTAATGCGACTCTCAGTCTATAATTTCAGCACAACAAACTAGTAGATAATAAAGTACTGATTATGGATTTATTAAAAAAATTGTAACCGAAACTATTTTTGCTATTTACAAGCCACATCATGCATAAGAAGGATTTCACTTTGCAATTTGTGGCTTTTTGGCTTTTAGTTTGCTGGTCCTGTAACATAATTTGGCCAACTTGTATTCAACATTCTATTGCAAAAGTTTACTGCTAAGGAGATTTTTGGTTTTGTAATGAAGCATTAATGCCCAGTTTCTCTCTTAATCTTTAATTAAAACATTCGTTCATTAGCTACTTGCCCTAAACTCTGGTAAAAAGTGAGAAGTTGCAGTTTGACTTTTTGATGATTAGTCACAGGATCTGTTATTTCACTAGATGATATAATGTGATTCCCTTACAAGGTACAACAACTAATGATATGCGGTGATGATTCAATTTCTTCACAAATTTAGAGTTTTCCTATTCAATTGTGCACTTCTAGAAAATTACAGATTTGACGTGAGAGCTCAATTAAGGAAAGAGGACTTTCATCACATTATCTCAAAAAATGGTTGATTTCGAAGAGATGGGAGCATCATAAAAAGGTGAATAATATGTGTCTACACTAGTGAATAATATGTGTCTACACTGTTAGAATATGCGAATATGTGAAGTTATCTCTAGAGGAAACAAGAGTAAAGAAAGATATAGAAAACCAATATATCTAGTTCAAAAAATCTTTCATACACTAGCTTAGGTTGCTTTCATAAAGTACCTCAAAAGACTCCCCAAGTACCATAGCAATAATACTGTACTTCTAGAGATTTCTAGACAAGTATTTGAAATCTGAAGTTGTTTACCATGAATCACAAGGTTGGAATCTCCTTCCCCATTCTTGGTTTATCTTTTAACTTGCCAAAATAGAAAAATAGGAGATGACACCTATGAAGAACTTGTATGAAAGTAGTGATAGTTTTGAACTAATTTCAAAGATTGGGCCCATAATATTAACAAAAGCATCTAGAGATTTAGGAAAATATTGAAGATGTAGAAATTCTATAAAAAAAGACTATAGCTTCAATGGTTTAGGAGGTAGCATAGGTACCCCCTTCTCCGTAGATCCTAATTGACAAAGAACAAAGAATTAATGAGGTGCTTTACAATACACAACTACAAGATGAAATTTAAGTACCCATAACAAATTAAGAGGAAGGTGTAGTTTACAATGGTGCATAAACTTAGTTTTTTATTCCTTCACCTTTGTCCCTATTATCCACTTCTATAGGGATCCTACCTACTCCAATTAGATAAGATTTTTCAATTGTCTCATGCTCTCAACCTCTTCTAGAGCACACCTAAGTGAATCCTCCACTAGGAGTTATTACCAATGTAGTTGATCTCAAACACCCAAAAGAGAAAAATAACCTATAAGAATATTCCAAGACTTCTCAACTAAAGTAGGAATGTTCTTGGCTCAATACAAGTAGAAGAAAGAAAGAGGTATTCACTATTACTTAGTATTCAAATGTTTCCATAAAAAACATAACTAACAATGTAGCTTATGCTCTATTTCTTTCTTTCTTTCTAATTTTTTAATGAATATATGACTTTTTTAATAAATTTCAAAATAGACACATTCTATAAAAAAAAATTAAGTGCGTGGACCCTTAAAATATAATTTGTTTCAAACGGTCTATTAAAAAATAAAGTAAAAAATTACCCTAAGACTTTTGACCAAAAAAATGGTCATTCTTGATGTTTATGATTAACACTCTTGATTTCCCCCAATGGTCTTGATTTTCCATGACTTGAAAACATGCTATAGTTCTTGTTGGTTTGTAGATGATAAGAATAACTACTCCCTTATGTTGAACCATGTAAGAAATTTATTCATTAGTGGGATAAATGATCAAGTACACCTTCTACAAACATGCAAGATGTTGTAGATAGTTGTATAGAGAAAAATCTTTAACAAACATTCTTGAAATTATATGCAAATAGTAATGATAGTTCTATGAATAATTAGATAAAATAATCTAGCACCATGTCTTAAATGAACAAGGGTTATCTCTTTAAATGCAAAATTAAAACCACAAATGAAATGCTTCTATGCTTTAATTTCATATGCAATATTCATAAGAGTAGATCAATTCAATCTCAAATTGAAAGTTACATTTAAAAAAATTAAAAAATTCTACAAATAAAATTGTAATTGAGATCACCTTCACAATTATAAATTTAATCTAAAACATCAAAAACATAAAATTAAGAATAAAAAACAATCACCAAGAAAAAAAAACTGAATAAAACTACAAGTATACCCTCTAGAAAGAAAACATTTATACATCTAGAAATGTATAAATAAATCGAATTGAATCCAAGAAAAATGTAATAGTTAAAAATTTTACACAAATTTTTACCATTACATGTCCTCATTAATATCAGTTTAGCCTTCTTAATATAATTTTTAACATTTTCCTAGACCACGTGCATGTCGAATAAGAGGGCCAAAATCAAGTTGGAGATGGAGACACTAATTTCAGGTTGGGGACAAGGGGAGAGGAAGTAGAAACAAACAAGGTCGATGGCAAACATATGTAAACACATGGATCCCTCCTACATGCCATGTCACCCTTTGTTTATTACTGCTCCTTCCCTGGTGAATATTCCTCCCTCTATCCCCGTGAGTCTTCTCCATCCCCAATATAAACACCACCGCCTCCCTACAGTTTTGCAATCCACTACCCCCGTGATTCTTTTTAATCCTAATATAGAAACCACCATCTCCCTAGAATTTTGCATTACAGAATGTATTTCACAAATTTGACAACTGCAAGGTATTCCCCATCCAAGTAGTCCAGGAAAAATGGCCATCTGTTATGAAGTTAGTTACGAAAAAGAGTTACAGTCAATAATACTCTCTAAGCTCCTCTTCCCTAATCCTTGATGAGAGCCTTCTTATTAGTTCAGTGCATAAATGCTCATATATATGTTTGTCACTCTCGACAACTTATAGCACTTTTAGAGTGTGGTGCTTAAATGAAAATCATTTTTAGGTGTATAATTTATAGTACGTATAAATGATCTATAATCAGTCGAGTGTTCTACCCCTCAATTCAAGAGGCACAATTACAAGAAGGTTGAAACATGGCAACTTTCGAACTCTGGAGACAGTCCATGAGTTGGAGGTCTGCAATGAAAATTTATCCACATATCACCAACATCATTTCAATGGGTACTCCTGCTTTCATTATCAGCAGAAAAAAATGAAGTATACCCTCTGCGAGAAGAATAGAGAAAAGAGTTATAAAATTATCAATTGTGATCTTGATTGTGGTCCTAGTTGTGACACTGATCTTGGGATGGATTTTGAATTTGGTGGTAGGGCAGATACCTCATCTTGTAAAAATGAGGTTTCATATACGATAGTGTTGTTATGCCTATCAGCTCTGTTACTGTTGCTTCCTTTGATTCTTCCGTCACTTCCACCTCCTCCCCCCATTTTTATGCTGATTCCCACATTCATAATGGGAATGCTGTTCCTTCTCATGGCATCAGTACCACCCGCTGCAGAATTAGTTGTCGGGACTCCATTGTAGTTTTCTCCGGCATGTAATTGATCTGCTGCATAATTTTTCTTTAGTATCTCTTCATGGACGCTTTTGGAAGGTGATCAGTTGTAGACAATATTTATTGAAAGATGTTATTGCATATGATTTATTTTCTATAAAGATCTTATAATAACTTTTGTATTCTTGTATTCAACTTGTTACCCCTCAGTTACTAACTCTTACATGCATAATTTTAAGTTTTTTATTAAATTTTTAATCCGACTCTGAGTCTATATAATTTCAGCACAACAAACTAATAGATAATATAGTACTGATTATGGATTTATTAAAAAAATTGTAACAGAAACTATTTTTGCTATTTACAAGCCACATCATGCCTATGAAGGATTTCACTTTGCAATTTGTGGCTTTTTGGCTTTTAGTTTGCTGGTCCTGTAACGTAATTTCGCCAACTTCTATTCAACTTTCTGTGCAAAAGTTTCTGTTGTTAAACTTTAATTAAAACATTCGTTCATTAGCTACTTCCCTTAACTAATGTGAGAAGTTGCAGTTTGACTTTTTGATGATTAGCCACAGGATCTGTTATTTCGCTACTGATATAATGTGATTCCCTTAACTAATGATATGCAGTGATGATTCAATTTCTTCACAAATTTATTGTTGTCTTTAAAGAAAAAATTCCACCAATGCAGACAATAATTTCCTTTAGATGAATCTGCCTCACAATAAAATTGGTAGGAACTCAGAAGATGAAAAACAACTTTTCTTTCTCTCTCTCTTTCACACTCTACAGATGTTCTATTTGAAATTTATAGATAATTATTCTCTAGGTTAAGATTTCGGTATCGCCTAAATAGTATGCGACATAGGCCTCCATGAGAGCTCAACTGTAGAAAAATTACAGGTTTGACATGAGAGCTCAATTAAGCAGAGAGGACTTTCCTCACAATATCTCAACAAATGGTTGATTTCAGTTGGCCCGAGTTTAGCCTTGCTAGCGGTGAGAGAAGTGGCAGTAACGTGATGACCATCACCAAATCCATGTGGCACTTTAAATCATCCTTCATGCATACTCAATTTATTGATGCCTCTAGGACCTCCTTGTGAGATGCCCTTATTTATTTGTTACAGTCTATTGTAAAGGGATGAAATCCCTATTACATAGGCAAACCCTCATTTTTAAATACTTCATAAATAATGGTTAGATGCATTTTATATAGAATCATATTTGATCTATTTGTTGGGTTTTCAATTCAACATTTTATGCTAGAACCAAATGGGCTCCTTATAACTAGGTGAAACAAATGCTTATAAATATTGTTCTTAGTTGGAGTTTAGAGAGAGATGGGAGCATCATAAAAAGGTGAATAATATGTGTCTACACTATCATTGGAATGTCTAGACAATCAATATGCAAAGTTATCCCTAGAGGAAACAAGAGTAAAGAAAGACATAGAAAGCCGATTTAACTAGTTCAAAAAAGATTTCATACACTAGCATAGGTAGCTTTCATAAAGTACCTTAAAAGACTCCCAAGTATCCCTAGTGATAATGTTGTACTTCTATAGATTTCTAGACAAGTATTTGAAGTCTGAAGTTGATTACCATCAATCACAAGGTTGGAATCTCCTTCCCCATTAAGGTGGGGTAGTACTCTTGGTTAATCTTTTAATGTGCCAAAATAGAAAAATAGGAGATAACACCTGATGAAGAACTTGTATGAGAGTAGTGATAATTTTGAACCAATTGCAAAGATTGGGCCCATAATTGCTTCATTTCTTGTCCGTATACCTACAACATAGGACTTCTAGGCTGATTTCTAAGATGATTATGAACTGAGAATTATATATTTCTATAAGATGGCACTCCCTTTGGTTAAGGGGTGCAATATTGAGGACTCCAAAACCATGCATGAGGATGGAAAGCTCTTGGACCCTTCCTATAATTTGAATAAAGCTTTGAGTTAGGCTATGGATAATAGTAAAGGATGCTTCTATTGAGGCTCAAATCAAGGTAGTGATTGTAATGACCTAGAGATGGTTAACACATTCATACCTAATGCATGACCCTCACCCTTAATAGTAGAAATCTTCTAAGGACCTAAATAACTAAGGAATACTAGGAATCTTCATTTCTTGTAATAGAAGAGAAGGCCAAGAGAACAAAAGATGAGGCTCTCATGGTGCATACCATCCTAGAGATTGAGAAGGAAAATAATGAAAAGGTATAACCTCTAAAAAAAGGACTATATTTCCAATTGTTTAGGAGGTAGCATAGGTACCACCTTCTCCTCCAGTCTAGATGCCAAACCCTTCACCTTCGTAGATCCTTGTTCCTCCTTCTCCACAAGCCAAACTTATAGAGATACAAGTAGGGGGAAAAGAACACTACATTGACGAAGAACAAATAATTAAGAGGTGCTATAGGATACACAACGATAAGAACAAATTTAGGTACCCATAACAAATCAAGAAGAAGGTGTATTTTACAATGGTGCATCAACTTAGTTACTAATTCCTTCACCTTTCTCCCTATGGTCCACTTATATAGGGATCCTACCTACTCCAATTCTAACATTTTTCAATTGTCCCATAGTCTCAAGCACTTCTAGGTTACATATAGGTGAAATCTCAGCTAGGAGTTTAATATTACCAATGTAGTTGATCTCAACCACCCAAAAGAGAAAAGTAACCTATAAGAATATTCCAAAGAACTTCTCAAGCAAAGTAATAATGTTCTTGGCTCAACACAAGTAGAAGAAAGAAAGAGCATTATCCACTATTACTTAGTATTTCAAATGGTTCCTTGAAAAACATAGCTAACACTATGTAGCTTATGTTCTATTTCTTTCTTTCTAATTTTTTAATGAATATATGATTTTTTACTAAATTTCAAAATGGACAGATTCTATAAAAAAAATTAAGTGTGGGGGCCCTTAATATGTTTGAGAACTAATATAAAAAATGTAATTTGTTTCAAATTTCAATGGTCTGATAAAAAAATAAAGTAAAACATTACCATAAGATTTTTGACCAAAAAAATGGAGGTGCTACCCAAAAAACTTAAAGATCAATACCTTAACATAATTAAAACATAGAAAAAATTACATGTTTAGAAAGCTAAGAGACAATTCCATGTTACTATATTTGTTTTTTCCTTGAGATTAAATGACATGCATATTTGATGGACAACATGTTGTAATTTTTTAAATTTGGAATAAATACATCTATATGCATTGAATGTAAGTCAGACCTTTTTGATTTGATACCCAATGCAATCCAATCCTAAGAATTATAAAAATATAAAAAAAATAGCATGAACACATTATAACAAACTCACCTTTTTTTTTACTTCCTCACTCTCCCTCCTTCTCTATGCCTATAACACCCTTCCCTCGTCATTCCCTCTCTACTCTATATTTCCCAAACCTAGGAAGAACCTATAATTTTTTTTCAAAAGACTTCTAAAGTAAAGTAGGAATGTTCTTGGATCAACAAAAGTATAAGAGTTATAGCTAACACCATATAGCATACTCTTTTCCAATCGAGGATGATAGCAATCAAATATATACACCTGGAATCCCTTTTCCATGCTATGCTACCTTTTGTTTATTCATGTCCCTCCCCTCATGAATATTCCTCTCTCCATCCCCATAACTCTTTTGAATCCCAATATAAACACCACCACCTCCTTATAGTTCTACATCGTAGAAAATAATTTACCAATTTGACAACTACAAGGTGTTCCTAGTGCATGAGCACCTAGATGGCCATATGCTTCTTTTTGGCCATGTTGAGTCATTTTAAGTTTCAAAGGAATGTCAAGATGTAATAAGGTAATAAATGGCCATTCTCATGTAATAAGGTCCTTGAAGACCAATTTGTAATGTTGAAGCAGTCACCGGTGAGAAGGGACCTCAAAGAGATCAATCTGAATTGGTTAGCGAGAGTAAACACAACAGAAACACAAAGATATGATGGAGGCAATTTAGAATAGATTTTTTTATTTCATGAACATTAATTACAACAAACTTGTAGCAATCAAGTTACAACACAACCGACTCACACGCCTGGTAGAACATACAGAATAGGTCACAATCGAGACCTTGAATCTTAAGATCTATTTTCTACACATAGTCTAGCTACTTGATACTTTGATTGATTACATTCTAATGCACAATTGCAATTATATATATCGATCCAAGGGATCCACTCGGTGCAAAAGGGATCAAAACCCGAAGAACAAGACCTAACATGTAAAATAAACAAGGTCGACCTCTGCCAAGAGATTCCTCTGGAAAATCCAAAGGATGAACTGTAGATCGCGAGAAAAGGTCGGGCACACGCCAAGGAACATTAGAATCCATGCCCAAGGCTCCACAAGCTTCATAAGGGGTTTCGGTAGATCACCAAAATAGGTCTAAGAAATGAGTAACAAGAATTGTCAACCAATTATAGGAAACTGTAAATGAAACCAATAGCAATATCTTACCAGAAAATAATCCAAAAGCAATGCGATCTAGAAATAAGAAAGATGATCAAGTCTTCAAGTACAATCTAGCTCCATAGGATCCGGTGAGTGAAAACTGAGACACACAGAAAATAAAACAAAAAGAAAATGTTTTTGGTTGATGCAAGATTGCTATGAATCGGGGATGCTCCTACATCAAACATCTGGGGTTATTGAAAAAGTGAGCCTCTCACTTTGTTGGGGTCATAGGAAAACCAAGGCGGTCTACCTCTGCCTAATAAATCCAAGATGAATCTTCAACTAGTTAGTCCTTCCACTTCATAAGATACTCCTTATACTGACTACTTCGGGTACTATGCCCAATCCCACTATCCAAAATCTCTTCAATCTGATTCGGTTCCTTTCAGGGAAACTGTTTCTCCAACTCTACAATACTGTCCTCACTGAATTTTGGTTCATGATACTCATGAAGATCTGCAATGTTAAACACAGGTGAAATACTCAGACTATCCGGTAACTCCACTTCATATGCATTTCCAGAACTGAACTTCCTCAAAATCCTGCAAGATCCAAACTTTTTCATTTGCAACTTGTTATAAGTTCCAACCTAAAATCTCTCGTTTCTCAGATATGCCATCACTTCATCGCCAACTTCAAATTCCTTATGTCTCTTTTTCTCATCTACCTTTTCCTTATACTTGTTGTTCATATCTTTCAAATGTTGCCTAACCTGAATATGCAATGCTTCCATGTGATCTGCAAAGTCTTATGCTTATGAACTTCTTTGGTCTTCATTGCTAATGTCTCTCAATTATGATGTACCTCTAGGATGCAATCTAGTAACAATCTCAAAAGGTGTTCTTCCGGTACTACTATTCATTGAATT
>NW_026730135.1:0-22786 GCF_030272615.1 Cryptomeria japonica
AAGGTTTAAAGAAGCAAGTCCCTATTCCGGAGCCTGTAACGTCAAAATTCCATTTTGACGCACATCATTCTCTTAGAAGCTCATTTCGAAGCTTGTGCCTCGAAAGACCCAGTTTTGGAGCATTAAAATCAATGTTTGGAGGCACAACAAGGTTTCAAGATTCAAGTCTCAATTCTAGAGTCAATAGCGTAAAAATTTGATTTTCGCGCACATCATGCTCTTAGAACCTCATTTCGAAGCTTGTGCCTCGAAAGCCCCAGTTTTGGAGCATCAAAATCAGTGTTTTGAGGCACAACATGATTCAAGATACAGGCCTTGTATCTAAAGGTAGTAGCATCAAAATTCAATTTTTTTTCACATTGTGCTCTTAGAACCCTGTTTCAGAAATTGTGCTTCAAGAGCCCTACTTTTGGAGCATCAAAATCGATGTTTGGAGGCACAACAAGGTTTCAAGATGCAAGTCCTGATTCTGGAGCCGGTAGCGTCAAAATTTGATTTTGATGCACATCGTGTTCTTTGAACCTTGTTTTGGAGCTTAGGCCTCAAAATCTTCGGTTTCGAAGCATCAAAATTGGTGTTTGGAGGCACAACAAGCTTTCAAGATGCATGTTCCTATTTCGGAGCCTATAGTGTCAAAACATGATTTTGATGCACATCGTGCTCTTAGAACCTCATTTCGGAACGTGTGGCTTGAAACCTCCAGTTTCAAAACATCAAATTCAATGTTTAAAGGCACAACAAGGTTTCACGACACAAGTCCCGATTCTCAAGCTGATAGCGTCAAAACTCGATTTTGAAAAACATGGTGGTCTTAGAACCCAATTTCGGAGGTTGTGCCTCAAAAGCCTCGTTTTTGGAGCATAAAATTTAGTGTTTGGAGGCACAACAAGGTTTCAAGACAAAAAAACCCAATTCCAGAGTCGCTAGCATCAAAACACAATTTTGATGTACATCATGCTCTTAGAACCTCATTTTAGAGCTTGTGCCTTGAAAGCCCTTATTTTGGAACATCAAAATCAATGTTTTGAGGCATAACAAGGTTTCAAGAAGAAAGTCCCTATTTCGGAGCTTGTATTCCATTTTGACGCATATCATTCTCTTAGAACCTCATTTCAGAGGTTGTGCCTTGAAAGACACAGTTTTGGAGCATCAAAATCAATGTTTGGAGGCACAACAAGGTTTTAAGATGCAAGTCCTGATTCTAGATTCAATAGTGTCTAAATCTAATTTTGGCGCACATCGTGCTCTTAGAACCTCATTTTGGAGCTTGTGCCTCAAAAGACCCGGTTTCAGAGCATCAAAATTAGTGTTTTGACAAACAACAAGGTTTCAAGATGCAAGCCCTGATTCTAGAGCCATTAGCATCAAAATTCAATTTTGTTGCACATTGTGCTCTTAGAACCCTTTTTTAGATATTATGCTTCAAAAGCCCCAGTTTTGGAGAATCAAAATTGATGTTTGGAGGAACAACAAGGTTTAAAGATGCAAGTCCTCATTCTAGAGCCGGTAGTGTCAGAATTTGATTTTGACACACATTGTGCTCTTGGAACCTTGTTTTGGAGCTTATGTCTCAAAATCTTTGGTTTGGAATCATCAAAATTGGTGTTTGGAGGCACAACAAAATTTCAAGAAGCAAGTCCCTATTCTGGAGCCTGTAGTGTCAAAACGTGATTTTGATGCATATCGTGCTCTTAGAACCTCATTTCAGAGCGTGTGGCTCAAAAGCTCCAGTTTCAAAACATCAAAATCAATATTTAAAGGCACAACAAGGTTTCAAAACACAAGTCCTGATTCTCAAGCTGATAGCGTCGAAACATGATTTTTACAAACATGGTGTTCTTAGAACCTCATTTCGAAGGTTGCGCCTCAAAAGCCTCCTTTTTGGAGCATAAAAATTAGTGTTTGGAGGCACAACAAGGTTTCAAGACACATGTCCCGATTCTCAAGCTGATAGCGTCAAAACACGATTTTGAGAAACATGGTGTTCTTAGAACCTCATTTCGTGTTAGGTCGCAGAGACAACTGAGAGGGGGGGGTGAATCAGTTGTCTAATAAATTTAAACCTAAAATCATTTAACCAGCTTAATGCTTAATACCAGTAAACCAGTTAAGTATGCCGATAGACAGTGTTAATAGTAAATTACTATACCGGTAAGGATTAATGCATAACATAAACATAAAGTCATCCACAACACATAACACCAATATTTGTATGTGTAAACCTTGTAAGGGGAAAAACCACGGTGGGAAACCTTACCCACAATTAGATGATACTATTGCAGATAGTAAGTGTACATAAATGGGGTATGCACATGCAGAAAGGCCAACAAAGAGCTCACTACTCAAACACAAAATGAGAGTCACACTGACTATAGTTGGATGGTTAAATCCAATAAGAATGTATTGCACAAAATAGCATCTTCATATGCTGGATTCAGTACCAGTGTAATGTTGATATGCTTCTACAAAAACCTAGCTTCACCTTCAAATGATGTCTTCATGTATACCTCTGCTTAATCTCGCATATGCCTTCACACAATTCTTTTTCGCATTCCACATTCGATCTTACAAATAAGATCTTACATTTATACCATACCCTAAGACCAATTTTAGTAGGTCGGCTCTACAAGATATTACAACAAAAACATTTTACATACAATATAATATCCAAAGCAATAACTGATTGAACATGTCGGCTTAATGGATTTACAACAATAAAAAAATCATCTTCATAGCATGCCATGCTGATTTGGAAAAGATAAACCTGCCAGTGTAACCCTAGATAACCCTGGACCTATTTGTCGGTAAAAACAAATATGCAAATATGAATATACCAATGATTAATTCTTCAAAACAAAGTATCCACACAATGTCTTTGACATTACCAAGTGTCTTCCATATCATTCCAGGTACCGGTGAACATTATATCCTACTGGTGAACCATATACCAATAACTGTGCAATAGTTACTTGTTTGCCGGTGAATGTTGTTGGATCTCCAGAGTGCTAGTTTTCAGTAGGTGTTGACATCAATGACAAAACCATACCAAAATACCAACATTTCAGAGGTTGTGCCTCAAAAGCCTCCTTTTTGGAGCATAAAAATTAGTGTTTGGAGGCACAAAAAGGTTTCAAGACACAAGTGACAATTCCAGAGTGGGTAGCGTCAAAATGCAATTTCGATGTACATTGTGTTCTTAGAACCTCATTTTGGAGCTTGTGCCTTGAAAGCCCTGATTTTGGAACATCAAAATCAATGTTTTCAGGCACAACAAGGTTTCAAGAAGCAAGTTCCTATTCTGGAGCCTATAGCGTCAAAATTCCATTTTGACGCACATCATTCTCATAGAAGCTCATTTCAAAGCTTGTGCCTAGAAAGACCCAGTTTTGGAGCATCAAAATCAATGTTTGGAGGTACAACAAGGTTTCAAGATGCAAGTCCTGATTTTAGAGTCATCAAAATCTGATTTTGGTGCACATCGTGCTCTTAGAACCTCATTTCGAAGCTTGTGCCTCGAAAGCCCTAGTTTCGGAGCATCAAAATCAGTGTTTTGAGGCACGACAAGGTTTCAAGATGCAAGCCTTGATTCTAGAGCCACTAGCATCGAAATTCATTTTTGATGCACATAGTGCTGTTTTAGAAATTGTGCCTCAAAAGCCCCAGTTTTGGAGCATCAAAATCGATGTTTGGAGGCACAACAAGGTTTGAAAATGCAAGTCTTGCTTCTGGAGCCGGTAGCGTCAAAATTTGATTTTGACGCACATCGTGCTCTTAGAACCTTGTTTTGGAGCTTATGCCTCAAAATCTTCTGTTCTGAAGCATCCAAATTGGTGTTTGGAGGCTCAACAAGCTTTCAAGATGCAGGTATCTATTCTGAAGCCTGTAGTGTCAAAACATGATTTTGATGTACATCGTGGTCTTAGAACCTCATTTTGGAGCTTGTGCCTTGGAAGCCCTGATTTTGGAACATCAAAATCAATGTTTGGAGGCACAATAAGGTTTCAAGATGCAAGTCTCAATTGTAGAGTCAATAGCGTCAAAATGTGAATTTCGCGCACATCGTTCTCTTAGAACCTCATTTTGAAGCTTGAAACTCGAACGCCCTGGTTTCGTAGCATCAAAATCAGTGTTTTGAGGCACAACAATATTTCAAGATGCAAGCCTCGATTCTAAAGCCAGTACCATCAAAATTCAATTTTGATGCACATTGTGCTCTTAGAATCCTGTTTTAGAAATTGTGCCTCAAAAGCCTTAGTTTTTGAGCATCAAAATCGATGTTTTGAGGCACAACAAGGTATTAAGATGCAAGTCTTGATTCTCAAGCCGGTAGCATCAAAATTTGATTCTTAGAGCCTTGTTTTGGAGCTTATGCCTCAAAATATTGGGTTTCAAAGCATCAAATTGGTGTTTGGAGGCACAACAAGCTTTCAGGATGCAAGTCCCTATTCCAAAGCCTGTAGTGTCAAAACATGATTTTGATGCACATTGTGCTCTTAGAACCTCATTTTGGAGTTTGTGGCTCGAAAGCTCTAGTTTCAAAACATCAAAATCAATGTTTAAAGGCACAACAAGGTTTCAAGACACATGTCTCGATTCTCAAGCTGATAGCGTCAAAACATGATTTTGACAAACATGGTGTTCTTAGAACCTCATTTCAGAGGCTGTGCTTTAAAAGCCTCATTTTTAGAGCATAAAAATTAGTGTTTGGATGCACAATAAAGTTTCAAGACACAAGTCCCAATTCCAGAGTTGGTAGCGTCAAAACATAATTTTGATGTACATCGTGTTCTTAGAACCTCATTTCAGAGCTTCTGCCTTGGAAGCCCTGATTTTAGAACATCAAATTCAATGTTTTGGGGCACAATAAAGTTTCAAGAAGCAAGTCCCTATTCCAGAGCTTGTAGCATCAAAATTCCATTTTGACGCACATCATTCTCTTAGAAGCTCATTTCAGAGCATCAAAATCAATGTTTGGAGGCAAAACAAGGTTTCGAGATGCAAGTGTCGATTCTAGAGTCAATAGCATCAAGTCCTGATTTTGGAGCCGGTAGCGTCAAAATTTGATTTTGACGCACATCGTGCTCTCTGAACCTTGTTTTGGAGCTTATGCCCCAAAATATTCAGTTTCGAAGCATCAAAATTGGTGTTTGGAGGCACAACAAGCTTTCAAGACGCAAGTCCCTATTTCGGAGCTTGTAGTGTCAAAACGTGATTTTGATGCATATCGTGCTGTTAGAACCTCGTTTCGGACAGTATGGATCAAAAGCTCCAGTTTCAAAACATCAAAATCAATGTTTAAAGGTACAACAAGTTTTCAAGACACAACTCCCGGTTCTCAAGCTGATAGCATCAAAACACAATTTTGACAAACATGGTGTTCTTAGAACCTTATTTCGGAGGTTGTGCCTCAAAAGCCTCATTTTTGGAGCATAAAAATTAGTGTTTGGAGGCACAAAAAGCTTTCAATACACAAGTCCCAATTCCACAGTTGGTAGTGTCAAAATGTAATTTTCATGTACATCGTGCTCTTAGAACCTCATTTCAGAGCTTGTGCCTTGAAAGCCTTGATTTTGGAACATCAAAATCAATGTTTTGAGGCACAACAAGGTTTCAAGATGCAAGTTCATATTCCAGAGCCTGTAGTGTCAAAATTCCATTTTGACACACATCATTCTCTTAGAAGCTCATTTTGGAGCTTGTGCCTTGAAAGACCCAGTTTTGCAGCATCAAAATCAATGTTTGGAGGCACAACAAGGTTTCAAGATGCAAGTCCCAATTCTAGAGTCAATTGCGTCAAAATCTAATTTTGGCAATTATCGTGTTCTTAGAACCTTATTTCGAAGCTTATGCCTCGAAAGCCCCGATTTCAGAGCATCAAAATCAGTTTTTTGAGGCACAACAAGGGTTCAAGATGCAAACCCCGATTCTAGATCCAGTAGCATCAAAATTCAATTTTGATGCACATTGTTCTCTTAGAACCCTGTTTTAGAGATTCTGCCTCAACAGCCCCAGTTTTGGAGCATCAAAATCGATGTTTGGAGGCACAACAAGGTTTTCAACATGCAAGTCCTGATTCTGGATCCAGTAGAGTCAAAAGTTGATTTTGACGCACATCGTGCTCTTAGAACCTTCTTTTGGAGCTTATGCCTCAAAATCTTTGGTTTCGAATCATCAAAATTGGTGTTTGGAGGTACAACAAGCTTTTAAGACGCAAGTCCCTATTCCGGAGCCTGTAGTCTCAAAATGAGATTTTGATGCACATCATGCCCTTAGAACTCATTTCAGAGGGTGTGGCTCGAAAGCTCCAATTTCCAAACATCAAAAGCAATGTTTAAAGGTACAACAAGGTTTCAAGATACAAGTCCTGATTCTCAAGCTGAGAGCGTCAAAACATGATTTTTACAAACATGGTGTTCTTAGAACCTCATTTCGGAGGTTGTGCCTTAAAAGCCTCATTTTTGGAGCATTAAAATCAATGGTTGGAGGCACAACAAGGTTTCAAGATGCAAGTCTCGATTCTAGATTCAATAGTGTCAAAATTTGATTTTGCCACACATCGTGCTCTTAGAACCTCATTTTGAAGCTTGTGGCTCGAAAACCCCAGGTTTGGAGCATCAAAATCAGTGTTTTGAGGCACAACAAGGTTTCAAGATGCAAGTCCCAATTCTAGAGCCATAGCATTGAAATTCAATATTGATGCACATTCCCACCCATCCTGGGGTAGCCCCTACAATAATATGAAGGGGGGGCCCTCCTCCCACAATAATATGCCCCCTTATTAGATTATTCATGTTACGTATAGAATCTCGCCTTGCCGAATAGTAGGGCATCTTCATTCATGAAGATGAGCCCTATTTATAGATTATTCGCACTCATATTCACGAAGTGAATTCATGTGAGGAATAAACAAAGTGCGTTATAGGTAAGGGCCCCCCTCACCTTCATACATTCAGGTGAGTGATAACCTCATATTCACTTTGTTCATGAAGATGAGCCCTATTATTAGATTATTCGCCCTCATCTTGGATAGAGAAGAAGGGCATTCAGATGAGTGAAACCGGAATCCTTCCCCTACCATTCTAAGGCGGCTTCAGATGAGGGTTTTACTTAGAATAGTGGGGCTACCCTGGCCAAAAGCCAACCTCTTTGAAATTGTTGTGAGTGGCAATGATAGTTCCACCACACCAAAAGCCAACCATTGTTGTGAGTGGCAAGACTAGAATCTTAATTCCAATTTCAAAAGCCATAGTTTTGGAGCATCAAAATCGATGTTTGGAGGCACAGTAAGGTTTCAAGATGCAAGTCCCGATTCTGGAGTCGGTAGCGTCAAAATTTGATTTTGACACACATTGTGCAATTAGAATCTTGTTTTGGATATTATGCCTCAAAATCTTTGGTTTCGAAACATCGAAATTGGTGTTTGGAGGCACAATAAGCTTTCAAGATGCAAGTTTCTATTCTGGAGCCTGTAGTGTCAAAATGTGATTTTGATGCACATCGTGCTCTTAGAACCTCCTTTCAGAGAGTGTGGCTCAAAAGATCTAGTTTCAAAACATTAAAATCAATTTTTAAAGGCACAACAAAGTTTCATGACACAAGTCCCGATTCTCAAGCTGATAGCATCAAAACACTATTTTGACAAACATGGTGATCTTAAAACCTCATTTTGGAGGTTGTGCCTCAAAAGCCTCATTTTTGGAGCATAAAAATCAGTGTGTGGCACAACAAGGTTTCAAGACAGAAGTCCCAATTCCAGAGTCGGTAGCATCAAAACACAATTTTGATGTACATCATGCTCTTAGAACCTCATTTTGGAGCCTGTGTCTTTAAAGCCCTGATTTTGGAACATCAAAAATAATGTTTTGACGCACAATGAGGTTTCAAGAAGCAAGTCCCTATTTCTGAGCCTATAGCATCAAAATTCCATTTTTGACGCTTATTTCAGAGCTTGTGCCTCGAAAGACCCAGTTTTGGAGCATTAAAATCAAAGTTTGGAGGCACTACAAGGTTTCAAGATGCAAGTCCCAATTCTAGAGTCAATAGCATCAAAATCTGATTTTGGCACACATCGTGCTCTTAGAACCTCATTTCAAAGCTTGTGCCTCAAAAGCCTTAGTTTCGTAGCATCAAAATTAGTGTTTGGAGGAACAACAAGCTTTTAAAATGCAATTCCCTATTCGGGAGCCCATAGTGTCAAAACGTGATTTTGATGCACATCTTGCTCTTAGAACCTCATTTTGGAACGTGTAGATCGAAAGCTGCAGTTTCAAAAAATCAAAATCAATATTTAAAGGCACAACAAGGTTTCAAGATGCAAGTCCTGATTCTATAGCCAGTAGTGTGAAAATTTGATTTTGTTGCACATCATGCTCTTAGAACCTTGTTTTGGAGCTTATACCTCAAAATCTTCGGTTTTGAAGCATCAAAATTGGTGTTTGGAGGCATAGCAAGCTTTCAAGATGCAATTCCCTATTCCGGAGCCCATAGTGTCAAAACATGACTCTGATGCACATCATGCTCTTAGAACCTCATTTCAGAGCATGTAGCTCGAAAGCTCCAGTTTCAAAACATCAAAATCAATGTTTAAAGGCACAACAAGGTTTCAAGACACAAGTTTCGATTATCAAGTTTGGAGGCACAACAATGTTTCAAGACACAAGTCCCAATTCCAGAGTCGGTAGCATCAAAACGCAATTTTGATGTACATCGTGGTATTAGAACCTCATTTCAGAGCTTGTGCCTTGAAAGCCCTGATTTTGGAACATAAAAATCAATGTATTGAGGCACAACAAGGTTTCAAGTGTTACTACTTATCAAGTTGCCATTAGTTTTATGTTCAAAGTTATTCTATAGACTCTAGTCAGTTATGTCTACCGAAATATTCAATCGGTATGCACAGTCTAGTCGTTTATAGAAGAAAGTAGTCTCAGAGCACAGTATGCACCGAGTTGTCTACCGAGCAGAAAAGATGACACATCGAGTTGATATACACCGAGTGAAACATGTTACCAAATTCATTGAACCTAGACATACATATGGAAATGTGTTACAAGATCAAGGAACATATAACCGTTATCACATTGGAAATTGCACTTAAGATTGTGTATGATTTTGAGGTCATCTAACCAATGAAATATTTTGCATGGTTATTCATTCGATAAATCATATTTGTAAGATCGAAGTAATGAATGGATCACCGACATAAGAGATCTATTTATATAACATGGATTAAGATCAGATATATACATGTAGCATGATAGAAAGCAAGATATAGAAATATATGAAGCAAGACATGTGAAAAGCAATAAGTGTTATGACTGTTACAGAGACACACAGGTCACCGAGAAGGATTTCAGAGAACAGTCAAAGAACAGAGTAAACAGAAGGGTTACCGAGGTATGCTAGAAGCAAGGTAATCTTATTCTGAGCATATAGAATCTGCAATAATATTTCAGATGTAAAGTTGCAGATATTTGTAATGATTTTATTGTAATGTTTTGAAGTTGTAAGAGAAACCTTTAACAGGGTAAAAGACTCAAGTCTATAAAGTGTAAAGTCTCTAACGAGGTGCAACATTTAGTTTAAGTGTTGTAAAATCCTTTAGCAAGGTAGATCTAACAAATCTTGATACTCCTAACAGGGTAGGCTATCAGAAATAGCTAAACATGTAGCTCTAATCAAGCAACCTTTATTATTGCAATAGTGAAGTTGTGGGTGACATCCCCACTGTAGTTTTTCTCTCTAACCAAGAGTTTTTGCATAACCAAAATATATGTGTTATGGAGTGAATCATGTATGATTGTTATCTATTTGTTTTAGCTTTATACTATGTTATTGCACTATTTGGATTATGCTTAACAGTAAAGTTATTGTTGAAGAAAATTTTTGAAGTACTGATTCACCCCTCCCCTCTGAGTACATTAGCTTTCCATATTGGGCCTAACAATTGGTATCGGAGCTTCAATCTTGGAAAAGGGTTTAACTGCCTAAAGAGAAAGATCTTATCAATGGAAGGCTATAAACAATCTTGGAGGATTGCATATCTGCAAGAAGAGTTGGATCATGCTAATCAAGTGATTGCAGACATGCAAAGGCAAATGCAAAAATCTCTGAAAGTGAGAAGAAGATTATCTGATGATTTGTAGGACTCTCAAGAGTTAGTGGAACAAATTGAGACATCATCTGAGAACAGTATATCTGAAGAGACTAAAGAAATGATTGGAGTATTGAAAGAAAAAAATAAAGCACTGGCTGATCAACTAAAAGCAATGAAAAGAGAACATGAACATTTCAGTACACAGATGACTGAAAATCTTGATGCATTGAGGACAACCAAGGATAAAGTAAGAGATCTAGAAAGAGAGAAACAACAACTTGAAGTCTTAGTATCTGATAAGAATGATGAAATCATAAGGATGATTGGAATTCAACAAAACCTATCAGAACAACTAGGTTATGCACATCATGAAGCAAATCTAAAAGATGGTGAGAATCAAGCATTGAGACTTGAAGTATCAAGGTTGACCAATGAACTTGAAACTGAGATAAAATCCAAAGAAACACTGAAGAAGAGTGATGAAGCATCAAAGATGTTGGATGAGCAACTGAATACAAGAAGAGCCAACAAAGATACAGGACTCAGTTACAAAGGAAAAGACTCTACCAAGAATCATCAAAGCAAGCTGGAATCAAGAAGAACATCAAAAGAAAGAAGCCTATTTGCAACTACTGTGAAAATCAAGGCCACATTGCCAACCTGTGCCAAATCAGAAAAGGTAAGCAACCGAATGTCACTAAGTCCAATGGTTATTGTTACAATTGCAATAAATATGGTCACACATCTAATCAATGTAGGACAAAGTCTGTTAACAATTATCAGAAGGCAAAATTCAAAGGGTTTTGAAAAAACTGCAATAGATATGGACATAGTACCGAGAAGTGTTGGCTTAAGCAAAAGAACTATATATGCTCTGCACACCGAGCAAATGCTAGAGGTTACCGAGCTCACATAGATCCTTACCGATAGTATTCTGCAGCACCATGGGATTACAATACATGAATATGGTGTGAATGTTGTGGAAGATATGGACATATAAGTGCCAACTATTTTATAAGGTTTGGAATGAACAATCGAAGATCATGGAGAAATCCTGGTATGGCATGTTTTCATTGTCACAAAGTTGGACACTTAGCTGGAGATTGCAGAGATCAGCCTAGAAAAGACACTAAGGAAATAAAAGAAAAATAAAAGATGATTTGGAAAAAGAAGGAAATTGTGTCAAATGAAGAAAGTACCTTACCTACCGAGTTAGGTGCACCTATTCCAAATTAATTGGTAAAGGTATGAAGGGACTGCATTCCCTCAAGGTTAAATCTTAACAGTTCCTAATCTATTATGTACTTAATTCAAAATCTGCATAGTTAAGATGTAGTGGTAAGTTTGAAATTCTATCAAAGTCTTTTGGAACACTATACAGGAAACCTGTCAAGTCGGTGAATACAGGAAACCTGTCAAGTCGGTGAATGAAGGAAGTTTGGTTACTCAGTTAAAGCGCAAAAGGAAAGAAATTTTAGTGGAATCGAGTGCATTTAATGTTTTTAACCTAACGTGCACGAATCCCAATAAGGCATATTGTATACTTAAAAGCATTTATACGATCATTTTCACTTACCAAGTTTTCGAGAGAGCATAGCATAGCGAACCTAAGGCGATCAAACCTCCTACAAAGAAAAATTCAAGGTATTTACATCAATCTCAATGCATTGTTAAGCTAGTTTACCGATCTTATCAAGTTAGTATTATCTGCTAAGTGTGAAGCGTCTGCCATTTGAAAATCCTCAAACACTAAGGATCTTTTGTTAGTTTTTATCTAAAATCTTCAAATGGCACCTAAGATCCAAGATCCCATCGTTGTTAAGAATGTATAAAATCCCTCACTAAAATACTCTTTAACTCCCAAAGTTGCATCTGAACCAAATGACAAAACCGCATTTTCACTCATCCCGGATAGAGTGTTACTATCGAGGGTGTGAGATTCTTCACCAAATGTCATGTTGAAGAACTCGGTCATGTTGAAATCAAAGACACCTATGAGGAATTGTGCATATATGGTAAATTGGATAGCAAGTATGAGCACATTAAGATCAAGGGATTAACTAAAGCCCTAACCTATCCCCGTGTGTTCAAACCCCAGTGGGTCAAGTTTGTTCTGAGCAGAGTTCACGATGATTTCATGTGTCTAGAAGAGAAACCGTTTAAGATTACCAAGGAAATAATTCATCTGATAACCGGTTACCCTATTTATGATCATGCCCGAGCTCAAAAGATGATATCATAGAAGGAATTGATCAGTTTAACCGTAGTGGAATCAGATTGTAGAGGACTGAAATTGAACAATGTCACTGATGCAGAACTAAAATTTGCCATTAGAGTAATAGGTTACTATTTCTTCCAATCGGCAAGGGAAAACAGTGTACCCTGTACAACAGTAGACCTAGCATACAAAATTGTGAAAAAGGGAATGAAAATTGATCTATGTGATGTGTTGCTGAAAAACATGTTTGAGAATCTGAACACCATCAGTAAGCCGAAGAAGAACAACTCGGCTAATACACTAAAGTTTGGATCACTACTTGTATGCATGTTTTTCTATTTTGAAAAATTCTTTCTATCAGTCGGTAAAGTTGTTTGGGAACTATACCGACCAATCACCCATCAGATCAATGACTTCATTAAGAAGCTAGGAGATAATTTTAATGATATTATGGATGATTACTTCAGTAAATTTCAAGAGGAAATGCATAACAGGTACCGGATTCCACCCAAGCTAGTGGAGAAATACAAAGATGACATATGTTTTGAAGTAGACACTGATTATTGTTATGTGAATGCTCTGGAACCAAGAACTCAATCTTTGTCACCTATGGGTTACGAGATTGATTTTGACATCACACAACAACAAATTGATGCATTTCTCACATTACCAAGGCATGTTACCGAGCTGAGGTATGGAACCTATGAAGAAGTGAAGGAAAAGCTAAAAATGAGCATAGTAGTACCCAAAGCTACAAGAAAGGCAACCAAGATGATAAAGGCATTATCAGAGAAATTCAGAGAAGATTCTTCCTCCACTCCTGTCAAAGGCACTATAACCATTACCGAAGAAGAATCTGAAGCCCAAGAGGCAGCTATAACACTGAGCACCAAATTGCCTAAGGGAAAAGTTTTGAAAAGAAAGAAACAGGACACATCAAAGGTCTCACCGACTCCTCCAGCAAAGCGACCTAATACTAGAGCATCTACAACTTCACTGAGTAAGAAAAAAAAGAGTGTTACTGTTCCTAAGGTAACAAAAACTTACAAGAAATCTACTCGGAGACTCATTTTGGCAAAAGAGTCTAGTGAAACCGAATCTGAGGATGCAAGCAAATTTCAGATTATCAAGAGCAAGAAGGTAAATGTATATAGTGTTGAAAATTTATGTGCTAATCTGAAAGAATATGGTGGATTTGGTGGATTTAGATATGTTAAGTATGAATCCAGAAATGAAGATGAAAAGAGACAAATTGAAGAAGCTGTCATCTGCACTCTTCTAAAATTTCGATTAGTCCCATTAGAAGTCTCTAATTCTCTCCAAAAAGAATTATATGCACATATTGATAACAGGTGGCAATATGCCCTGGAATCAGAGAAACGGATAAGAGAAAGAAGTCTGGTACATCTCTTTCCTGACATGTCAGTAGATGAAATAAAAGAATATCTGACAACGTACCACACAAAGTTCCTCGTCAAACAAAAAGCCTTGAAACTGATGAATGGGTTGTATATTGAAGTGGAAAATGAGACAAAAGAGAAATGGTAGGAAATCTTTAGAAACAAGGATGCCAATGAGCAAGCTGAAATTGAAATAGTTGATGTCACCGAGCAAGATCTTGGTGACACCATTCAAATAGATGAAGATATCATGGATACAGAGGCACTGGAATAGGAAATGATAGAAGGCAATCCATATGCAAAACTTGTATCCAGTGAATCAGTCTTGGAACAAGTTAAGCCTTATCCACTGGTCAATCAACCTGTCTCAACCGAAACCCCTTAGGATACGGATACAGGCACCGAAGGTCACAAGTCTATAGCAGGAGAAGGAACTACTCATGAACAGACGTCTCAGGATCCTTCTAGCACTGAAAATGTTGCAACTGAAACACCAAGTACCGAGACACACAAAGGACTCTACAAAGGCTAAAGAAACTGACCAAAGTGTTGCCTCTATCGAGCAACCTACTAAGGGTCATCAAGCCTCACAAGCCATTGTCTTAGTTCCATCGGTGAAAGGTAAAGAAAAGAAGATGACAAAGCATAGTTTCAAAGTAGATCTGTCAAAACCAATAGTGTTGCCCAATGTTGACATATCCAAATTAAAGGGGCAAGCAGTCATTGATTTTGGTGAGCTATGCAAAGCAAAGGCCGAACAAGAGAAGCAAATAGTCATTCAAAAGAAAAATAAAGCACTTCAGAAGGTAAAAGCACTCTTAACAGATATGCTACCTGAAGCTACAATAACCAAAGATGCAGCCATCCACATTCAACTGGATGAACTCCTAACCAAAATAGAGACATTTGGAGTAGATGCATCCGAATATTTGAGCAAGATAAAAGACAAGGAGCTCACTGAAAAAATGATAGAAGAGGTATAGAAAGCTATAGCTATTGGCAAAGTCAAACTTGTCAAATTTATTCTTGAGTTGACCCCTCAACTCAAGCACATTCTTTATTTATTTCAGAAACTTTGTACATTTTCTTTATTCATTAAAGACATCAAAAATAAAATAGAAGCAATTGAGAAAGAGATCACCGATCTCTCAAATAAGTTGACCATAGAGCCCAATTCAGTTTAGAATTTTTATACAAAGTTACAACAACTCATGGCTCAACAATTGGACCTAAGAAATGAAGAACATAAGATCAGGATGGACATAATGACACTTCAGACATTATTCCTTCCTCATCTTTCATCTGTCCAAGAATAGATCAACTGAGCCACATACTTGTCTACTACACAAGAGGGAAGCACTCTAGATGGCTTAATATCATTATTGGCTGATATTCAAGCATATAATTCTTTAATGGACAGTGTAAAGGATACCCTCTCTGTCGCTCTCACCAAAGCACGAACAAAGTACAAATCCAGTTTTGACCAGTTGCCTCCACCAAATGGTAACTAAGTCTTGATGTTTGTAAAAAAGGGGGAGTGATATAGTATTCAAAGCATCAAAGTATAATATCAAACAAAAGGAGTGTAGTATATAGGGGGAGTATACCGAGCATAGTATCCAAGTGCAGTAAACCAAGCAGTGAACAAAACAAGTGTACCACATAGAAAATTGATCATCGAGCATTCAAAATCAGAGTTTTGTACAATATATCGATAAGGGGATTATATCTGGATATATTATTTTATTGACTATTGTATATACTGTCAATATAGTCAAATTTTGCAAGTATATAGATTATTGAGTTATAACTTTGAAAGTAGTTTTTGTCAAACATCTCAACTAATGTCAAAAGGGGAGATTGTTACTACTTATCAAGTTGCCATTAGTTTTATGTTCAAAGTTATTCTATATACTCTAGTCGGTTATCTCTATCGAAATATTCAGTCGGTATGCACAGTCCAGTCGGTTATAGAAGAAAGTAGTCTCAGATCGCAGTATGCACCGAGCTGTCTATCGAGCAGCAAAGATGACACACCGAGTTGATATACACTGAGTGAAATGTGTTACCAGATTCATTGAACCTAGAAATACATATGGAAACGTGTTACAAGATCAAGGAACATCTAACCGTTATCACATTGGAAATTGCACTTAAGATTGTGTATGATTTTGAGGTCATCTAACCAATGAAATATTTTGCATGGTTATTCATTCGATAAATCATGTTTGTCAAAATATGATTTTGATGCACATCGTGCTCTTAGAACGTCACTTCGGAACGTGTGCCTTGAAAGCTCCAGTTTCAAAACATGAAATTCAATGTTCCTCGAAAGACCCAGTTTTTAGAAATTGTACCTCAAAAGCCCCAGTTTTGGAGCATCAAAATCGATGTTTGGAGGGACAACAAGGTTTCAAGATGCAAGTCCTGATTCTGGAGCTAGTAGCATCAAAATTTGATTGTGATGCACGTCATGCTCTTAGAACCTTTTTCTGGAGCTTATGCCTCAAAATCATCGGTTTTGAAGCATCAAAATTGGTGTTTGAAGGCACAACAAGCTTTAAAGATGAAGGTCCCTATTCCGGAGCCTGTAGTATCAAAACATTATTTTGATGCACATCGTGCTCTTAGAACCTCATTTCGGAGCGTGTACCTCGAAAGGTCCATTTTAAAAACATCAAAATCAATGTTTAAAGACACAACAAAGTTTCAAGATACAAGTCCCGATTCTCAAGCTGATAATGTTGAAAGACAATTTTGACAAACATGGTGTTCTTAGAACCTCATTTCAGAGGTCGTGCCTCAAAAGGCTCATTTTTGGAACATAAAAATTAGTGTTTGGAGGCACCACAAGGTTTCAAGACACAAGTTTCAATTCTAGAGTCGGTAGCATTAAAACATAATTTTTATGTACATCGTGCTCTTAGAACCTTGTTTTGGAGCTTATGCCTCAAAATCTTTGGTTCAGAAGTATCAAAATTGGTGTTTGGAGGAACAACAAGCTTTTAAGACGCAGGTCCCTATTATGGAGCATGTAGTGTCAAAACTTGATTTTGATGCACATCGTGCTCTTAGAACCTCATTTTGGAGTGTGTGGCTCGAAAGCTCCAGTTTCAAAACATCAAAATTAATGTTTAAAGCTTCCAAGATGAAAGTCTCTATTCCGGAGCCAGTAGTGTCAAAACGTGATTTTGATGCACTTCGTGCTCTTAGAACCTCGTTTCGTAGCGTGTGGCTTGAAAGCTCCAGTTTCGAAACATCATAATCATTGTTTAAAGGCACAACAAGGTTTCAAGAGACAAGTCTTGATTCTCAAGCGGATAGCGTCAAAACACGACTTTGACAAACTTGGTGTTCTTAGAACCTCATTTCGGAGGTTGTGCCTCAAAAGCCTCGTTTTTGGAGTATAAAAATTAGTGCTTGGAGGCACAATGAGGTTTCAAGACACAAATCCCAATTCCAGAGTTGGTAGCGTCAAAACACAATTTTTATGTAAATCGTGCTATTAAAACCTCATTTCGGAGCTTGTGCCTTTCAAAGCTCTAATTTTGGAACATCAAAATCAATGTTTTGAGGCACAACAAGGTTTCAAGAAACAAGTCCCTATTCTAGAGTCAATAGCGTTAAAATTTGATTTTGGCACACATCGTACTCTTAGAACCTCATTCCGAAGCTTGTGCCTCGAAAGTCATGATTTGGGAGCATCAAAATCAGTGTTTTGAGGCACAACAAGGTTTCAAGATGCAAGCCCCGATTCTAGAGTCAGTAGCATCAAAATTTAATTTTGATGCACATTGTGCTCTAAGAACCCTATTTTAGAAATTTTGCCTGAAAAGCCCCAGATTTGGAGCATCAAAATCGATGTTTGGAGGCACAACAAGGTTGTGAGATGAAAGAACTGATTCACGGGCCTGTAGCGTCAAAATTTGATTTTGACGCACGTCGTACTCTTTGAACCTTGTTTTGGAGCTTATGCCTCAAAATCTTCCGTCTTGAAGCATCAAAATTGGTGTTTGGAGGCACAACAAGCTTTCAAGACACAAGTCCCTATTCCGGACACTGTCGTGTCAAAACGTGATTTTGATGCACATCATGCTCTTAGAACCTCATTTTGGAGTGTGTGGCTCAAAAGCTCCAGTTTCAAAACATCAAAATCAATGTTTAAAGGCAAAACAAGGTTTCAAGACACAAGTCCCGATTGACAAGCTGATAGTGTCAAAACACAATTTTGAAAAACATTTCATTTCGGAGCTTGTGCCTTGAAAGCCCTGATTTTGGAACGTCAAAATCAATGTTTTGAGGCACAACAAGGTTTCAAGAAGCAAGTCCCTATTTCAGAGCTTGTAGCGTCAAAATTCTATTTGGACGAACATCATTCTCGTAGCAGCTCATTTCGGAGTTTGTGCCTTGAAAGACCCAGTTTTGGAGCATCAAAATCAATGTTTGGAGGCACAAGAAGGTTTCAAGATTCAAGTTTCAATTCTAGAGTCAATAGCATAAAATTCTGATTTTGGCGCACATTGTGCTCTTAGAACCTCATTTCGAAGCTTGTGCCTCAAAAGGCCCGGTTTCCGAGCATCAAAACCAGTGTTTTGAGGCACAACAAGTTTTAAAGATGCAAGCCCCGATTCTAAAGCCAGTAGCATCAAAATTCAATTTTGGTGCATATTGTCCTCTTAGAACCCTGTTTCAGAAATTCTGCCTCAAAAGCCCCAGTTTTGGAGCATCAAAATTAATGTTTGGAGGCACAACAAGGTTTCAAGATGCAAGTCCTGATTCTGGAGCCCGTAGCGTCAAAATTTGATTTTGATGCACATCATGCTCTGAGAACCTTGTTTTGGAGCTTAGGCCTCAAAATCAATGTTTTGAGGCACAACAAGGTTTCCAGATGCACGTCCTGATTTTGGAGCCAGTAGCGTCCAAATTTGATTTTGATGCACATTGTGCTCTTAGAATCTTATTTTGGAGCTTATGCCTCAAAATCTTTGGTTCCGAAGCATCCAAATTGGTGTTTGGAGGCACAACGAGCTTTCAAGATGCAAGTTCCTATTCTGGAGCCTGTAGTGTCAAAACATGATTTTGATGCACATCGTGCTCTTAGAACCTCATTTCCGAACGTGTGGCTCGAAAGCTCCAGTTTCAAAACATTAAATTCAATGTTTAAAGGCACAACAAGGTTTCATGACACAAGTCCCGATTCTCAAGCTGATAGCATCAAAACATGATTTTGGAAAACATGGTGTTCTTAGAATCCAATTTCAGAGGTTGTGCCTCAAAAACCTCATTTTTGGAGCATAAAATTTAGTGTTTGGAGGCAGCACAAGGTTTCAAGACACAAATCCCAATCACAGAGTCACTAGCATCAAAATACAATTTTGATGTACAACATGCTCTTAGAACCTCATTTCTGAGCTTGTGCCTTGAAAGCCCTTCTTTTGGAACATCAAAATAATTGTTTTGAGGCACAACAAGGTTTCAGGAAGCAAGTCCCTATGTCGGAGCCTATAGCGTTAACATTCCATTTTGACGCACATCATTGACTTAGAAGCCCATTTAGGAGCTTGTGCCTTGAAAGACCCAGTTTTGGAGCATCAAGATCAATGCTTGCAGGCACAACAAGGTTTCAAAATGCATGTCCGGATTCTAGAGTCAATCGCATAAAAATATTCTTTTGGTGCACATCGTGCTCTTAGAACCTCATTTCGAAGATTGTGCCTCGAAAGCCCCAGTTTTGGAGCATCAAAATCAATGTTTTGAGGCATAACAAGGTTTCAAGATGTAAGCCCCGATTCTAGAGCCAGTAGCATCAAAATTCAATTTTGATACACATTGTGCTCTTAGAACCCTGTTCTAGAAATTGTGCCTCAAAAGCCCCAATTTTGAAGCATCAAAATCGATGATTGGAGGAACAACAAGGTTTCAAGATGCAAGTCCTGATTCTGGAGCCGGTAGCTTCAAAATTTGATTTTGACACACATCATGCTCTTAGAACCTTGATTTGGAGCTTATGCCTCAAAATCTTCGATTCTGAAGCATCGAAATTGGTGTTTGGAGGCACAACAAGCTTTCAAGATGAAAGTCCCTATTCCGAAGCCTGTAGTGTCAAAACGTGATTTTGATGCACATCGTGCTCTTAGAACCTTGTTTCAGAGCATGTGGCTCGAAAGCTCTAGTTTCAAAACATCCAAATTAAGGTTTAAAGGCACAACAAGGTTTCGAGACACAAGTCCCAATTCCATAGTCGATAGCGTCAAAACGCAATTTGGATGTACATCGTGTTCTTAGAAGCTCATTTTAAAGCTTGTGCCTTGAAAGGCCTGATTTTGGAAAATCAAAATAAATGTTCTTAGGCACAACAAGGTTTCAAGAAGCAAGTCCCTATTTCGGAGTCTGTAGCATCAAAATTCCATTTTGATGCACATCATTCTCTTAGAAGCTAATTTCGGAGCTTGTGCCTCGAAAGACCTAGTTTTGGAGCTTCAAAATCAATGTTTGGAGGCACAACAAGGTTTCAAGATGCAAGTCCCGATTCTAGAGTCAATAGCGTCAAAATTTGATTTTGGCTCAGATCTCTTAGAACCTCATTTCGAAGCTTAAGCCTCGAAAGCCCCGGTTTCGGAGAATCAAAATCAGTGTTTTGAGGTACAACAAGGTTTCAAGATGCAGGTCCTGATTCTAGAGCCAGTAGCATCAAAATTCAATTTTGTTTCACATTGTGCTCTTAGAACCCTGTTATAGAAATTGTGTCTCAAAAGCCCCAATTTTGGAGCATCAAAATCGATGTTTGGAGGCACAACAAGGTTTCAAGTTGCAAGTCCTGATTCGGAGGCCGGTAGAGTTAAAATTTGATTTTGACACACATCGTTCTCTTGGAACCTTGTTTTGGAGCTTATGCCTCAAAATCTTTGGTTTCAAATCATCAAAATTGGTGTTTGGAGGCACAACAAACTTTCAAGATGCAAGTCCCTATTCCAGAGCCTGTAATGTCAAAACATGATTTTGATGCACATCGTTCTCTTAGAATCTCATTTCAGAGCGCGTGCCTCGAAAGCTTCAATTTCAAAACATCAAAATCAATGTTTAAAGGCAAAACAAGGTTTCAAGACACAAGTCCCGATTCTCAAGATAATAGCATCAAAACATGATTTTGACAAACATGGTGTTCTTAGAACCTCATTTCAGAGGTTGTGCCTCAAAAGACTTGTTTCTGGAGCATAAAAATTAGTGTTTGAAGGCCTAACAAGGTTTCAAGACACAAGTCCCAATTCCAGAGTCGGTAACGTCAAAACATAATTTTGATGTACATCATGCTCTTACAACCTTATTTCAGAGCTTGTGCCTTGAAAGACACAATTTTGGAGCATCAAAATCAATGTTTGGAGGCACAACAAGGTTTCAAGATGCAAGTCCCAATTCTAGATTCAATAGCGTCAAAATCTGATTTTCGCGCACATCGTGCATTTAGAACCTCATTTTGAAGCTTGTGCCACAAAGGACCCGGTTTCAAAGCATCACAATTAGTGTTTTGAGGAACAACAAGGTTTCAAGATGCAAGCCCCGATTCTAGAGCCAGTAGCATCAAAATTCAATTTTGATGCACATTATGCTCTTAGAACACTGTTTTAGATATTGTGCCACAAAAGCCCCAGTTTTGGAGAATCAAAATCGATGTTTGGAGGAACAACAAGGTTTCAAGATGCAAGTCCTCATTCTGGAGCCGGTAGTGTCAGAATTTGATTTTGATGCACATCGTGCTCTTAGAACCTTGTTTTGGAGCTTATGCCTCAAAATCTTCGGTTCTGAAGCATCCAAATTGGTGTTTGGAGGCACAACAAGCTTCCAAGACGCATGTCTCTATTCCTGAGCCTGTAGTGTCAAAACATGATTTTGATGCACTTTGTGCTCTTACAACCTCGTTTTGGAGCATGTTGCTCGAAAGCTCCAGTTTAAAAAAATCAAAATCAATGTCTAATGGCACAACAAGGTTTCAAGACACAAGTCCTGATTCTCAAGCTGATAGCGTCAAAGCATGATTTTGAAAAACATGGTGTTCTTAGAAGCTCATTTCGGAGGTTGTGCCTCAAAAGCCTCATTTTTGGAACATAAAAATTAGTGTTTGGAGGCACAGCAATATTTCAAGACACAAATCCCAATTCTAGAGTTGGTAGCGTCAAAACACAATTTTTATGTACATCATTTTGGAGCATCAAAATTAATGTTTGGAGGCACAACAAGGTTTCAGGACGCAAGTCCTAACAAGGTTTCAGGATGCAAGTCCTGATTCTAGAGTCAATAGCGTCAAAATCTGATTTTGGCACGCATCGTGCTCTTAGAACCTCATTTCGAAGCTTGTGCCTCCAAAGCCCCAAAATTCAAGATGCAAGCCCCGATTCTAGAGCCAGTAGCATCAAAATTCCATTTTTATGCACATTGTGCTCTTAGAACCCTGTTTTAGAACTTGTGCCTCAAAAGCCCGAGTTTTGGAGCATCAAAATCTATGTTTGGAGGCACAAAAAGGTTTCAAGATGCAAGTCCTAATTCTGGAGCCGGTAGCGTTAAAATTTGATTTTGATGCACATCATGCTCTTAGAACCTTGTTTTGGAGCTTATGCCTCAAAATCTTCAACTTCAAATAATCAAAATTGGTGTTTGGAGGCACAACAAGCTTTCAAGATGCAAGTTCCTATTCCGGGGACTGTAGTGTCTAGCGTCAAAATTTAATTTTGTCAAAATCTTTGAACCTTTTTTTGGAGCTTAGGCCTCAAAATATTCTATTTTGGAGCATCAAAAAATTTGTGTTTGGAGGCACAACGAGCTTTCAAGACGCAAGTTCCTATTCCCAAGCCTATAGTGTCAAAACATGATTTTGATGCACATCGTGCTCTTAGAACGTCATTTCGGAACGTGTGTCTTGAAAGCTCCAGTTTCAAAACATGAAATTCAATGTTCCTCGAAAGACCCAGTTTTTAGAAATTGTACCTCAAAAGCCCCAGTTTTGGAGCATCAAAATCGACGTTTGGAGGGACAACAAGGTTTCAAGATGCAAGTCCTGATTCTGGAGCTAGTAGCATC
>NW_026730136.1:0-22771 GCF_030272615.1 Cryptomeria japonica
GACCATCGAAGACATTTTCGATTTGCGTATTGAAATGGTTAATACTGCCTGTTTTACGCAAGCAACACTCAGGTCATCTCGGTTCAATTATACCTCGATGCTTGTGCTAACTTGCCATATCAAAAGCCAGGAAAGTAGTGCTTAGGTCATCATAGTTTAATTATATCATCGATGTTTGTACTCACTTCCCACATTTCAAAAGCTCAATGATAACAAAAATGCAATAATCTAGTGACTGGTCCGGACGTAGCATTGCATTTCATTTGCACTGGCATTTGCATTTAAGCTTGCATTTCATTCTTGCATGGGATCCGGCATGCTCATTTTATCCAAGGTTAAATCTATTGCAGGAATCACCAAGGTATCATCATAAGTGTATACGCAATCAAACTAATGACTCATTTCTCTCCAAATATTGTCGACCCAGCGAAAATCTTATGTTATCCCTACCAATAGGAACCAACATCAGCTTATCAAACAAACTGTCAGTTCTTTATCTAATTAACCTTATCAAATTTAATCGATCCTATCATGTCTTATACAAGATGTATCTTTCCTGAAACAAGATATGTTGATCATGTCTTATACAAGATATATCGTTCCTTAAACCAGACGCTTTGATCATCTTTGTCTTATACAGGAGGCGTCATTCTTGAAACCAAACTGAATCTCGATCTTATTAATCTAACCAATCAAGCTTTATCAATAATCAAGAACCACATCACCATGATTGTAGAACTCTCATTTTCATCAACCACAGTTGCAGAAATCAAATCATTTCTAATCGGAATATCAATTTCGCAAAAAATCGCAAAATTCTATAGGTCAATTATCTCAATTGATCTCCCGAGGGGGCATCATCATACTGGAATTTATCAATCAATAGCTGGGGCATCCTATCAAGCCAATATCATCATCAAAATGAGATTATTATTTGAATCAACGCGTCATCACACCTCGCTTCAAAGAAGGGCAAAATGTATACACCTAAAAATGGTCTGAAGATAATTAATTGAATAAGCAATTATTTAATTAATCCCCCTCCCCAATTTAATTGAATTCATTAGCAATTTGATTACATTCTTCCACTCATCTACTTATTAATAAATCTAAGGATTTATTTAATAGGATCATTTCAATAATCCCCTTTGATTAATTAATTCAAATCAATTAATCCCTCCCCATCTTCAATCATTTCTTCTAATCTTCTAATTAATTAAATAAATCAATTTATGAGTTGTTGAAAGTTAATTAGTCTTTTCCTATTATTTGAATTTTTAAATTCAAATTACCCACATGCCTCCTAACTTCTAACCACCTAGCCTAACCACTTATAAACGTAACCCATTCCATCTAACCTTGGGTTTAATTGAACCTATCTTAGCTTGCACATCCTAACCTCCTTATCCTAACCTCCTATAGTGTGGATACTCTTCCCTTGAGACACATGGCATTCTTGGGCCACATGTCCCCTTTCCTTAGACACTTGCCCTCTCATGAGCAAAACTTCTTGACACTTGTCACCATAGAGATGACAAATTTTCCCTTTCCACCAACCTCCTCCAATTTCACCATTGATATCTTCAGACTCAATCTTGACCATTGATTCCTACCACCTCACCCCTGGCCTTGGAAATCTTATAAACATCCCCCATTTTGGAGCAATAATCATCCCATCGCATTTGCATCTTATGCATTGTTATTATAGGCATAATATCTCTTAGCATATCATTTGAGCATTGTTATTATAGGCAATTGAATCTTACACCTAGCTTAATTTGATCATTTTCTAGCATAATTGTTGAATCATGTAACTTAATCATTCTCTTTTATAGCTTAATTGCATCATTATCATTTCAAATCCTCCATCTAGGTGTAGTCAAGTCACTGGAATTTTCTTATCTAGATCTAAGAGAAAATCCACACTCACATCTCTTAGGAGGCGATACAATGCTTTGCCATGGTTTTATCTTCCTTTGTTTAAAATTTGCTAACCATGCTTGTAATGATCTATTAATTGTTTTGTGTTGCAGTTGCAGGTATCACACTTCACAAGCATGACAATTTCATCTCATGCAAAGATTTGGAAAGGGTGGTTAAGAGACTATTTCTCTACTTTGATCTATGCTCTTCATTGTTTGCTTTTGTATATATCCTACTCACGGAAACTAAGTAAGTTGCATCCTAGAGAGGAGGTGCGATAGTGATGGAAGATATATTCAATGAGAAAAAAGTTTATATATGGGTTTTTGTAGGGACTAAGGGTTCCAAGGAGGGATAAGGGGGAAATTGGACAATTTCTTCCAATCTATGATGGTTTTGCTACTCTGTTTTTAGTATTGGGGCCTTATCAATGTATACTTCGACATCCCTTTTGTTTCTTGTTGTCAAGATTTTGATAGGTGGTTTTCCACGCTGAATTTCTAAGGTTCTCAGAAATGGATGTATAGTCTTTGGTCTAGACTTGCTTTTGTGGGAACTTTGTTCCTTTGGCAAATGTATTTATTTCAGTTATGTATTTGTTTCATTTATATAATATATATTTGAAGCTTTATGTCTTTTATTGAAAAATAAGTAATAATTAAATGATTAAATTCTAATGGCATTGTTGGCGGATTAAATTCAATAAGTAATGATGGTTTTTCTATTTTACATGCATGCCTTTTAGAGCATTTCCATTATTTATCCCGGTTCGAGAGCTTCCATTTGGGCACAGGCTGCGTCTGCTCTAGTCATAAACAGAACTTACAAGCGGGAGAAAAGAGTTTTAAAAATTAAAGTTTGGGCGGGATTAATGAGGACGGGAACCGTGGGATTAATGAGGCATACGGTTAAACATGCCTCAAAGAAATGTAGTCTTGTTGAATGGCATTGTTGGCGGATAAGTAGAAAAAGCATTTGCTTAAAATGATTTTGCCAGACTCCACATTGTTTGTGTGACTCATATGGAGAGGCTTTTTCGAGTATTATAGTGTAATTTTCAACTTTCTTTAGAAGATGAATAGTTTAAGGTCAATTATTGTCAAGTATATGCAACACAATAAAGGTTGAATAAAAGGAATGCTAATGAGGATGTTATTATAATTCTAATGGATTTCTATTCAGTTTTTTAATATTTTTATCACATTTTATTGTGATTGAGATGAGTTACTAAAACTTTTTACGAGATAATTGAATTTAACTAATAGTTTGAATTTTTTTTTGCTACATCACTTGGCATCTAATGTTGCAAGTGTGTCTTCATATTTTATGTCTTAAGAATATGTTCTAAGGAATTAAGTGTTCCCTTTACAATTTACAAAAGTATATTTAGACAACTAAAATTTATACACCATCTTTCAACACATCATGTGTCATTTCTTTTATAACTAATCATTTGTATTTGATTAGGAGAGAGGACCTCTAAGTAGTTGAGCACCCTAACTTCACGCTTCTCAAATCCTTTTCAATTTAGACTCAATGGAAAGAATCTCTTTCATAAGTAGTTTCTTTAGACTCAAACCAAACTAAAATTTTCAATTTATCATAGTTAAAAACTAATATATTTTATACTTAATTATTTTTAACACATATATAAGTATATTAAAAATTTAGTTTTTAATCGAAAAATTATTTTATAATCTATCGTTCATTATTTCACTAATTATTTTGCTATATTTCTACTTTTAAAAGGACGCTTTGAAAAATTGATTGTAAATTTTGACTGGACCCGTTAGGACTTCAACCTAGGAATTTCTATTTGTTGTGAGAGAGGTCTACAACTAAGATACCAACTCTCCTATTGACCATTCCATTTTGGTATAATTTTGATTCATGTTCTAACTCGTCACTTTAGCGACAAAAAAAGTGCTTACTCCTATATAATATCTCAAATGTAGTGCATATGGATCTCAATATTTTTTATTGGTGAACTAGACTTCCTATTATTGGAATACCACTTTAGCTATCACACCTAATGTGTAATGCCAAACATTGTCAAGATGTGATGAAGCCAGTTAACCTTTGTAATAGCCTTTACAACCTCCTTGTATTTTGCTTTTATTAATGATAGAGTAATAGTATTTTCTCTCAAAACTAATATAGAGGACTAGATCAAAGGTGTACTTTTATGCTAGATGTTGGCATGATTCTTAAATTCATTAACATATTTAAAATTTATGTATTCGATTAAGTTTTCATCTTGATTTTTTTCATAGCATGTTAAAAATGGGTATTTTCTATACATATTGTAGGATACATTTCACAACTCTCTAGTGAATCTCCAAACAAAAAATCTCAAAGCAATATATCATGCCAAAAATATTATAAATATTAATATTGGTGTGTATGGGGTATATTCATTCAATTTTACAAAACTTCTCAACATGATGTAGAAAAAAGAGGAGTCAAATATTGACCCTCCAATTCAACATCTAATAGATAAGGAGTTGTGGTGAGATTGCAAGTAGCTATGTAAAATCATGGGAGTAGATTATAGGCATATTCTGGTTGTGAAATAATTATTCTGAGTGATTTGTATCCAATAGAAGTAATGCAACAATTCTAATTATATCATAAAGAATGTATCGTATATAGTTGATTATATGGATCCAATCATGGATGAATAACTTTCAATGGTGAAAATGTCATTCACATACAAAATAAATAAGAGAAGTTATTCATATTTCTATAGAATGTATACAATAGGGTCAGAGTGATGTTGGGTGAAACAAGGAGAAAGAACAAAACAATCCATGTTGACATACAAATCCATAAGGGATTTTTAGCGATCATAGAGGTAGTTCAAAAGTATAGATATCAAGGAAGAATCATTAATAAATTCATTTTGATGATTCGTATATATTTTTTCTTGTATTGTTTTGATTAAGTAAAAATAGGTTTTTGAAAGGAACCCGAACCTTTTACAAATCAGGAGAGCAATAGAACTTGAAAGAATCGTGCCTGATCACTCCAACAACAAAAATTGATCCCACCTGAACAAAAAGGGATCTCAACACACTTAACATTAAGAACCACAAAAAGACAGCAAAAGGGAAGCAAAAAGACAGCATGAAGACTAAGACAGAGACCAAGACCGAGACAACTAGATATTTTTCATGATATCTTCAACATGGACCATCATCTACTTCATGTTGTTTGCAAAGGTCTTTAACTCATCCAACTCTCGACCCTTGATGTCACCCTTATTCCTGGTGTTCGCTCTAGTCCTCTTCTCGTGACCTTTTTTGTCCAGTTGATCCTTGCCGCCCTCTTTATCTTTGATGTTATCAAATTTGTTAATCAAAATGTTCGTGTTGTCCACCGAGGCTTTGAGAATCTAGAAGTTTTATTCAACTATCTTCTTTACTGTGAGTTCCATCCTGTCAACTCTGCTGCCCAGATTGTTCATAGAAATTTCCATCCCTTTCACCTCTTTATTTCCTTCCATCTCCTTAACCTTTTTTTTCAGTTTCAATAATTTTACTCACCATGTTTTCAATGGCTTCAGCATTATTAATTGCTACCGCCAATTCTTTGACATTTTCAGACAGAGGTTTGTCGCCTATCATGGCTCTAATCAATCAAAATTTGATTAATATCTTTGTTACCTCCTCTGCCCATGTTCTTCTTCCTCTAGGTTTTCTTTTCGGTGCCTTTACCTTTCTTGTTTTTGATAAATTTACCTTTGAAGGACTCGGCCTCAGACTCTAAAATATCTGAATCCACCACTATCCTCTTCCTCTTTCCCTTGTTCCTCCCCTTTTTACTTAGCTCCTCCGACTCGCCTTCAGTTTTTGAGTCGAAGTTAAAACCACTAACCTCACTCTTTGTTTCCTCATCACTTGCATTTTTACCTTTAATAGGTTTTTCAATGCATTTCCCTTTCAACAATTTATACACAAGAGCCATCAGACCCTGATGAAGAGCATGGTCGCCCTTGGGATCTTTCTGTATCTCTTTGATAGTATGGTCCATGGAACATGCAAGATAGTATGGCAAGCTTACCTTTTTCCCATGGCGGAAATGGTTGAGCAACACAAAATGGTGCCCATAAACTCTCGTAAATATTTCATCCAACATTATATAGGTAATTGTAGAAAACAAACCGAACCTCCATGGCCTGCATATACATTTTGGGGAGTGATAGGAGTTGTCGACCTTCACCATTTTCTTCTTCTCACCTTCCATGATAGTAAATTTGTCGCTACCTTATCAAAGATGCTGCAATCTAGATATAGAATTTCATGCCCTCTGTCATCATCCTCGTGGCTTCTGCGGTAATTTTATT
This sequence comes from Cryptomeria japonica, assembly GCF_030272615.1. Taxonomy (NCBI): domain Eukaryota; kingdom Viridiplantae; phylum Streptophyta; class Pinopsida; order Cupressales; family Cupressaceae; genus Cryptomeria; species Cryptomeria japonica. The sequence goes on from NW_026730136.1 coordinate 6,269, forward strand.
TTTAATATTATAATTTTATATCCAGACATTTTATAAAAGTATTTTCAGTTGTATTATTTTGTTATCTTTTAGTTTAGGTTTGAGCTTTTATTTAATTGTGTTTGTTTTATATAGTCAAATTTATTGTCATATTTATTTATCTAAGTATATAATTATATAAATTTAATAAATTAAAGTTAATGTCATTATGTAGGTGTAAACATTATAAAATTAGTATAAATCAATAAAACCACTTGTACTTTATCAATATCAATATCAATATTTAAGATGCAAGGTCCTATATTTCATTTAGTAGTTACAACTCCTTGTGTATCATTGGTTGATTTTATTACTAATGTTTAATAAAGTTCTGATTCAATTAGTGTAGTTCTATGATTGGTAAAAAATTAAAAAATATGCAATATTGATATGATATGTGCGATGGGATATATGCTATTCTGATACTTCTATAATGTGTTAATACGAGAATAATTTTAATAGAAATTCTGAGCTAGTTATTCATCTGTAATATGGTCAGTTTCCATGGCTAAAGAGTGTGGAAGCCCTAGTGGTGCTTTTAAGGGACTACGCATCCCTTTAAGGAACATAGAATATAACGATAAGTGTATAAATGAAGATCATCAAACTCAGAGAGAATGCTTCGCTGCTTACAGGATGTGTTATTGTTATCATTCATGTTAGAATAGAAATGTTAGGAGGGAGTCATCCTGATGAAGAATAATGTTCTCCAACACGTAAACCTGCTCATGAAGATGAGTACATCGTAATATTTCTATTCTAACAGTTATAATAACAAAAACACATCCCAAAGGCAACGTTACATTCTCCCCCAATTGTATGATCTTCATTTGCGCACTCTGAATTCCTTAAAGGGATGTACGGTTGGGTATTCTACACTCACCAGCCATGGACACTGATCATATTACAGATAAATAACTAGTTCAGAATTTTTGTTCAAATTTTCAACGACAAAGAAAATAAAATCATATGTATAAATAAATAAAGGTTTCTACTATTGAAAAAGGAAAGAATAAATACTACCAGAAGAAGGAAAGAATTTTAAAGCAATTATTTTAAATTTAAAATATTTATTAGAATTGGACAAACCCATGTCCTATATTTTACAACCTTTTTGGAGTACCCATTGCACACCAAGGTTCAATTGCTAGTAAGTACCAAGTTAAACATGGAAGCTAATAAGTTGGCTGATTGTTTGGCCAATAAAGGGTGTATTTTTCTTGAGGGTGATCATGTTTTTAGCAGAGAAGAGTTTGAACATGATCATGAGATCACAACCATTGCAACAAATGATGTAAGGTTGTATTTAAATCCTCACCAATGTGAAAGATTATAGTTCTCCTTTTAGGCATGAGGGTGATTGTCACAAGGTCCTTCTAAATCTTGTCCCTACCTGTGTGAATTTGCATCAAGGAGGATCTCTTTCCACTGGTGCTACATTCAGTTTCATGTGATTTGTGGAGATTTTCCTAGTTATATATTGGGAATTCGAGTGGTAATCATTTGTATTGGGTTTTCTCTGGGTTAATATTTGTGGCTTTTGTTTTCTCCTAGAGATGATTTTTAGACCAGTATTCTTGTGGAGGAAAGACAATGTTTTTTTACTGTGGAAGTGGTTGTTTACAAAAAAGGGTGTAGCAAAGGAAACATGGATTATATGCCCCTGATCATGAGGATTTTAATTTCCTTTAATAGATGGAAATTTCCATCTTTGGGCCCATATAGAGAAGATCACCTCAAGTACATCTTTAAGTGGGACTATTCAAAGATTCACCATATAATTGCTATTGTTACTAGGGAAGAACTTCTAAATGTGAATTCCCCTTGCAATCTCTATCCTTCCCAGTAGGTGTCTTATTTTTGTTCAAATTCCTTTGATATATTGCATAGTTTTGGGTCTTTGTTGCAAATTGGTATGCAATTTATCGAAGAATATTTCATCTCATGCAAAGATTTGGAAAGGGTGGTTAGGAGACTATTTCTCTGCTTTGATCTATGCTATTCATTGTTTGCTTTTGTATATATCCTACTCACACAAACTAAGTTGCATCCTACAGAGGAGGTGTGATAGTGATGGAAGATATATTCAATGAGATGCAAGTTTATATATGGGTTTTTGTAGGGACTAAGGGTTCCAAGGAGGGATAAGGAGGAAATTGGACAATTTCTTCCAATCTATGATGGTTTTGTTACTCTGTTTTTAGTATTGGGGCCTTATCAATGTATACTTCGACATCCCTTTTGTTTCTTGTTGTCAAGATTTTGATAGGTGGTTTTTTGAAACACCTTGGTTGTCCATGTTAAAAAAATTAATGTTCTCAGAAATGGATGTATAGTCTTTGGTCTAGACTTGCTTTTGTGGGGACTTTGCTCCTTTGGCAAATGTATTTATTTCAATTATGTATTTGTTTCATTTATATAATATATATTTGAAGCTTTATGTCTTTTATTGAAAAATAAGTAATAATTAAATGATTAAATTCTAATGGACAGTTTCAACACAAATGAAGGTTCTTATTTGTTGACCACATCTAGGGCAATAAATATCACCAAAAAATTTCAGAAGAGTATTTTGATTTTGATTCGAAGATATCATTGTCTAAGAAAATAAATTAAGATTACTATCAACATGTAATTATATTTTATTTGCATTAAATTTTAAAAATATATATTAATTAAGATTAAAGTAAATCTTCATGTTATAATTAATTAATCATTCTTTATAACCAAATCAAATATTAAAATTAAATAAATAAAATGGAAAGTAAATCTTAATGCTCACATATATTGTTAACCAGAAATGGAAGAATCAAATACTATAAATGGTAACTTTCAATATAAATATAACATAAAATTGAGAAGAATATTCTAATTTTGATCTATACTCATCAACATCCAAAATCTTTTGTTATTTAGAGACACGTAGATTTCATCAATCATCATCCTCATCAATTGACATTCAATACTTAATCAGAAAACTAAACAATATTTCCATCTAATATGCTTTCTATTTGATATTACCTAATCTAACCTAATAATAAGAACTCGTGGCTTTCTATTTTATGTGCCATCATGTCTTCTGGCATCACAGAAGAAAGACGTAAACTTGATGAATATTGATTAGGATGGGTACATTTCAATTCTCACAGCTATGATAACAGAAGCAAACCAATTGATCCAAATCACATTCCCCATAGTCTTGATGATCTTCACCCATACACTTATCGTTGCACTCTCCATTCCTAAATCTGAAGCATGGCCCGTGAAATGCACCGCTGTAGCTTTTACAATACTCATCACCCATGGCCACTGATCATATTACAAACGAGTAACTAGTTCAGTTTTTTTTCTTAAAATTTTCCACGGCAACCAATTGATATATTTTTAACCCTACGTATAAACAAATGAATCTAATATTCAATACAGTAGAGAAGAAGAATAATTATTACCAGAAGCTGTGAGCAATAAGAACATCATCACAAACACATATACGCCATTCGCCATGTTACAAAGTAGAGATCTCCAAATGAATTACTACTTCTCAACAGGTAACTTCGACGTCTGATTCAATCAAAGTAGTTTTTTATAGTGATCTACTTTGTGCGTTCCGCACAATTTTAATGTATTTATTTGTTGTTATTGTTACTATTGCTGCCTGCGATTTTGTTCGTTTATTTGTTGTTACTGTGGCTGCTTGCATAAAGGCTTTATCGTTTAGATTTAAAGATTGTTTTACAAATGACAAACTCAATGCAAATTTCGATGTAATATAATATGATTTGAAGCGTTACCACTCAAATGTCGTTTACAATTAATGTTTATTCGATCGCCGTATATCCGTTGTAGCCAGCCTTAAACAGCACACATTAAGCTTTGACTGCTTCGGTGTGCTGTGGGCCCATTCCTTCCTTCAACCTTCATTCCCGTCCCTTTTTGGAAACAATCGTGGTCAACATTTCCTTTGCTGTTGTAGGCCCGCATCTATTCTGGTTTCAAAATTCTATTCTGGTTTCAAAATGGCAGTACAGATCGTGCATCATTTTATACTGTCGATCTTGTAATAAACGGTTGTGATTGACTAACATGTCGCTATTACACTGTACAAAAGATCCGTTTTGAAGCCAAAATAGCTTACCACCTTTACAAACCCATCCCGTCCACATTAATCCTGCCCAAAGTTTAATTTTTAAAACTCTTTTCTCCCGCCCGTAAGTTCTCCAACCGTAGTAACACATGGGTTTATGATTGGAGCAGACGCAGCCTGTGCCCAAATGGGAGGTCTCGAACCGGGATAAATGATGGAAATGCTTTGAAAGGCATTCATGTAAAATGGCATTGTTGGCGGATACACAGAAAATGCATTTGCTTAAAATGATTTTGCCAGACTCCGCACTGTTTGCGTGACTCATATGGAGAGGCTTTTTCGAGTATTATAGTATAATTTTCAATTTGCTTTAGAAGATGAATAGTTTAAGGTCAATTATTGTCAAGAATATGCAACACAATAAAGGTTGAATAAAAGGAATGCTAATGACGATGTTATTATAATTCTAGTGGATTTCTATTCAGTTTTTTAATATTTTTATCACATTTTATTGTGATTAGGATGTGTTACTAAAACTTTTTACGAGATAATTGAATTTAATTAATAGTTTGAATTCTTTTTTGCTACATCACTTGGCATCTAATGTTGCAAGTGTGTCTTCATATTTTGTGTCTTAAGAATATGTTCTAAGAAATTAAGTGTTCGCTTTACAATTTACAAAAGTATATTTAGACAACTAAAATTTAAACACCATCTTTCAACACGTCATGTGTCATATCCTTTATAACTAATCATCTGTATTTGATTAGGAGAGAGGACCTCTAAGTAGTTGAGCACCCTAACTTCACGCTTCTCAAATCCTACATGAAAATTTCAAATCACTCCCAATTTTTTATAGTAGCTTACTTGGAAATCCTTCTACGTATAACTCAGGTTTCAAGGCCACATCATCAAATATGATGCCACATTAGCATGCTTTTTGCTAAGGTGTCCAAAACAGCCCAAAAAAAAGGTGAGACCAATAGTCGTACAAAAGGGGGGCCCATACTTGTGCAGTTGATGTGGCATCACATGATTGGTTGTTTTTTACAACTAAGGATACATTTCATTCAATTATGGGTATTAAAGTCACAACTATTGGTGCAATATTGTCAAAAAATTAGACTTTAAATCAACAAGTATGGCTATTAAATCAACAACTACTATCACAACAACTAGAATGCTCTCAACTACTGGGTCATCTCTCCTAATTATGTTATTTTCTTTTTACAATAAATTATATGAGCCCAAATTATGTGAGGGACATCATAGATACAGCATGAATACTCAACAATATCACCCCTAGTAGGGGTTCGAACCTTGGTGGCAAGAATCATGACACCACAACTTAACCATCACATTATGCCATTATCAACATCATAATCCACACTTGCTCTAGCCTATGAATTTGATTAGTTTTCCTTATATATAGCTAATAGAGATATCATTCAAGCAATAACTAGAATCCAAACTTAAATATGATGAGCGAAAGAGATAGGGTTTCAGATTTCTCTAGCAATGTCACTACAAAAGAAGAAGAGGATTCAGATGGCGAGGGGGGTGAAATTGCAAAAGGAAAGGTGGTTTCAAATGGCAAGCGGGGTGGCATTATTGGAGATTTCGACCTTAGGCTAGGAAGGGGATTTATCTCCTCACCCTTGTTTCTTTTTTGCTTCGTACTTGGACTTTGGAAGGGGTTTTTATCACACGTGGTTGGGTCTACTAGTTTATCACTAGTTTCAATTAGGAACATCCATTCTTAGGGTTTGAAGGGATTCGATGGGGGAGCCACTACTTCCCATTTTATTCCTCCTATTCAAGTTTTAAGTTTTCTATCTTCAAGGGAGCATGGCGTTCAATCTCCTAGTGTTGATAGGATATCTTCTATGGTACCCCTTGTCCCTCCCTTAGCTTCTTCAGTTCTACTTTCAGAGTGGTCTTTGCTTCACAAAGTGTTGATGGGATTTTCTATGGAGCCCTCTATTCCTTCCTTTTTTTTATTTTAGTGCTAGGCTCAGAGTTGTCCTTGCCTCCTACCTTATTTATGGATATCTAATGACTTGGTTGTTAGATCTTCAATCAAGGGCTATACATTGCTAATTTTGAGTGACTCTATGTTTTTTGAGGTTGGATTTTGATGGACCTTTTCTCCTTTTCTTTTGTTTGTGGGTGGGCTTTCAACTTTTTTTTATTAGATGGGATTATTGCACCTTCATCTAGTGTCCACCTATGTAACTTGGTTTTTCTTAGGTTAAAATGATAGTTACTCTCACTATTGGTTTATTGTGTTTCTACTATGAGGGGACTAAATTGTTGTCATTATATCAATCATTACTCCTTCCCCTCTTGAGCTTGATTTTGTTCTCATGGGAACTGCTAGTGGCTTGATCTAGTAGTGGATGGAAGTGGCTGATATGCCTTTTGTTGTTTGCACATGTAAGAGGTCTCTTAAAATTCCTAGATGAATAGGCTTAATTATTTCTTACTGAGGGGTCATGTGCACTCTCACCTTAATTGTCTCTTATTGAGGGGCAATGTGCACTCTCACCTTAGTAAGTTTAAGGATTGTAACCTTAATTCCTTTAAGGTGTCTATTGAAATCCTTTAGACACATACATGCTATGCAAGAGAAGAAGGGTTTTGGTCAAAAGTTTTTTCTCCTAATTTTCTCTAACTTAAAATCTCTTAATTAAAATAAACAAAAACAAAAATAATGTACGAAAAAATATCTTCCTCTACATTCTTATTTTTATCTACGACCAGTATCCATGGTTTAATATCTAACTCTAATCCTCTTGATTTTTTATGAAAGTTGTTTATTTTCAATTGTTTTAATGATATGTGTATTATATCTAATTTATTAATATAAAAAACAATATTTACAACTTAATTGTAAACTGAATATAGATAAAAGTAAAATTTTCTAACAACCCTCGCTAGGCTGGTGGCTCGTAGGCTTCCTGCCATTTATGGGTTGTCGTGCTCCCAGGTCTAGACCTCAATCAAAAAAAAAATTCTAACAAGAATTGAGAGCTCCCATTTGGGCATAGGTTACGTCTGCTCCAGTCATAAACCCATGTGTTACTGTTGGAGAACTTACGGGTGGGAGAAAAGAGTTTTAAAAATTAAACTTTGGGCGGGATTAATGGGGATGGGAACCATGGTCAGTAACGGCAAACAAGATGGGTTAGGGGATCCACAATAGCAACGAAAATGTTGACGGTGATTGTTTGCAAAATAGAAACGGACGAGAATGAAGGTTGGAGGAAAGAATGGGCCCAAAGCACACCTAAGCAGTCAAAGCTTAATGTGTTGTTTAAGCCAGCCCATCTATTCTAATTCTAAAATTATATGTGATCTTCGTGGGATTGTAAAATTTTAGTAATTATCATGATGATAAAGCTAATGAGAAGAGATCCCTTGATAAGTACTTTGTTTAGAATTGAACCAAGCTAAATGTTGTGATAATTCTTTGGGATCATAGTTTTGTAGCAATGATCATTTTGATAAATTCAATGGGAACAGATCTCTTCATAAGTAGTCTCTTTAGATTTGAACCAAGCTAAAACATTGTGATAATTTTTTTGGAATTGTAGTCTTCTAGTAATTGTCATAATGATAAAGCTAATGCAAAGAGATCTCTTGAGATATACTTTCTCGAGAATCAAATCAGGTTAAATTTTTAAATTTACTAAAGCTAAAAATCAAATTATTTTTTATTTTCTTCGTTTACTAGATATATATAAGTATATATAAATTTTAATTTTTAATGAAAAAATTATTTTATAATCTATCATTCATTATTTCACTAATTATTTTGCTATATTTTTACATTTATAAGGTAAATGTATACTCTTATGTTACTTTTAATTTGCATGCCACTTGCACACTCTATGTTCCCAAGCCCCTCATCATCAATATGGTGGTGGAAAAGACTTTTAGCATAGGCATTTTGCCTCTTCGCCACATGGTGGCTCTGCTTTTAGTTGGAACATGAGAGGAGTGGACCCCTTGCCTAGTGCTAACACAGGTTGGCTGGACACCAACATTGATTCTAGTTGGTCAAGATCATCCAAGTGGCTTCCACGATTATCACTGGCCATTTCCTCGGCCAAGATGGAGACTAAGAAAGAAGAAGATGCTACTGCAAAGGAGGGGTGGTCCCTTTCAGATGATACTCCTAACCCCGCTCTTGTACGGGGTCATAAAGATGATATTGATCCTTCAATGCCACCGTTGGCGAGTGCTTTAGCCGCTATAGGTCATTTTTTGTATTTATGTTTACGAGTGTTGCCCATGTTTATGCTTTAAGATGTTATTCCAGGCCTTTCTCGTATGACTCTTGAGGGGTGATCTCATATCCTCCTACCCATTTTTTGTGAATAGTGTACCATTTAATATATTAGTGGAAATGCCTATTTATAAAAATTAATTTTAAATTTTGGTTGTTAAATTTTGAATGGAACAATTACGATTTCAACCTATGACTTTATATTTGTTGCTAGGGTGCTTTATAACTCAGATACAAATTCTCCTATTGACTATTCCATTTTGGTTTAGTTTGTGATTCATGTTCTAATTCCTCACTTGAGCCATAATAAAAGTGCTTAGGGGATACTAACTTTTCCTGGGATGATATGCTCCTATATAATATCTCAATATTTTTTTATTTTATTTTTTTTTTAATTTTGTGGTAAACTAGACTTCTTGAGATGGAATACCACTTTGGATATCATACCTAATAGGTAATGCCAAACTTTGTCAATACATGTGATGAAGCCAGTTGACCTTGGTAATAAAATTTGCAACCCACATTTATTTTATGTCTATTGATGATAGATTTGTATTTTTTTCTCACAACTGATTTAGAGGACTAGATCAAAGGAGAATTTCTAGCTAGATGTTGGCATGATTCTAAAACTTACTAACAAAGATAAAATTTGTGTGTTCAGATAATTTTTCATCTTTATTTTTTGCATAGCATGTTAAAAATGGGTGTTTGCTATACATAGTGTAGGATTCATTTCACAACTCTCTAACAAATCTCCAAATGTTTTTCACCAAGAAAGAGACCATGGAAACAAAATTATAAATTTCAAGATGTGTATGCGTGTGGTATATTCATAAAAATTTACAAAACTTGTCTACACAACGTAGAAAGAGAGGAGCCAAATATTGAACCTCCTATTCAATGTTTAATAGATAGGGTGTTGTGGTAAGATTTTAAGTAGACATGTAAAATCATAGTATATCATAGGCATATTTTGGTTGAGAAATAATTATCCCAAAATTATTTTAATTGATATCCATCCAAAGGAAGTAATGTAAAAATTATAATTCTATCATAGAGAATGTGATATCTATAGTTGATTATATGAATTCTATCATGGTGAAGAACTATAAATTTGATGAACATGTCATTGACAGAAAAAACTAATAAGAGAATCTATTCACATTTATTTATAATGTATACAACAGGGTCATAGTGACGTTGGGTGAAACAAGGAGAAAGAACAAAGGAATCCTTCTCGACATACTAAAGCAAAAGAGATTTTTAGAGACCATAGAGGTATTTCAAAAGTATAGATACCGAGGAAGAATCATGAGTAAATTCATATTGATGTTTCATATATATTTTTTCTTGTATATTACCATGAGGAAATGTAACTTTATATTAATCTGATATATATGGGTCAATTATATGTGTTAAAAGTGAAGAGAATAAGGAATATGCATTTCATTTTGGAAAAGACAGTGAAATTATAGATATAATCTTAAAAATCTTAAACATATGCGTAACCAAGATCTTTTTATGAGAAAATAAGCTATAAAACAATAAATGAAACAAAGCAATTATAGACCCATGATTCAAAGTGATGTGGAAATGTCAAGATGAAATTATTGTGTTAGGAACTCAAAGAGATGTTGTAGAATAATGGGTACATGAAACAAAGTGTACACGAATGCCAACCTATGCAGGAGTGTCATAATGTATGTAAAATAATGAAAAATAGAAGCTAGGTAGTGATTTTTTAATAAACTAAGGATAGGATAGAAGTGCCAAATCCAGCCAATATAGTGTGACTACTAGCTAGTCTAAAAATAGCAAAAATATCTAGCTTTTAAGGAATGCTCCACCCTTTAAGGATGGGGATACTACCTCTTAAAGAAGGGAACACCTTATCATCATATTCTAGCAAAACTCACTTATTAACCTAAGAAAGATTAATAAAATTATAGGAAAAACCTACAACTATGTAAAAATAAATATCCCACTAGGAAAATAAAATCCTACACTAATATCATGTTTTAGGTTGTTAAATATGATGATGAAGGGTTCCAAAAAAATGAAGTCATGTTAGATACCCATGTACATGAGTATCTCCACTAAATAATAAGAAGTCCCCTAACAAAATAGGTAAGTATACCCCCTGATAATAGAAATAAATAACGTTGAATGACTAAGAATGCCCCACAATGTGTAGAGATATTAGTAGAAGCTCAAAAATAGATATGGGAGATGGTCCACTATCCTAGAACAATGTTCCTCCCCTTATGAAGAAACAATGTCAAAGTTGCATGCATGACATCATCCCATTGCTAAAAAGAATATGTAAGAAGAAAACTCAAAATTAATGATTTCTTTGAACTCTGATCTGTTGGAAATATGTTGGATTTGTTTAAGTGTTATCATTGATGTCAATATTGTATCCCGGTTGGAGACTATCTCAGTTAGTCTTGGTGATCTTCTTGGTTTCAGTGGTGATTCTTATCCGATATGATCAGATCTCTGGAATCGGTTTTGGATGCTTATTCTAGATGGTTACATGCTTGTTATATTTTGTTGGTTCATGATTTGGTGCTTAGGTTGTTATCACTTTGGGTATTTACTGGTATGGGCTAGCTTTTAGCTTCTGCCTTTACCAGCTTGCCTCTAGCTATCCCAGTTAGCTTTACCAGTATGCATTCTTTGGTGACTTGGTCAATGGATTTTGGGTTCGGTTTATGGAATAGGTTTCTATCATGTTGAAGGTGTTTCTTGATCGTGTCTTGAGCATTTGGTGACTTTGCATTAGATGGTGTGTTGTTATGATGGTCCTATTTGGATCTGATTAAACTTTCTTTTATTTCACTGAGGGTTTCTACCAGTTGGTGAAGCGTGTTGGATTTTGGTCTTAGAGGAATTTTCAGTGGATATAATTGTTTGGATACTTGAATTAGGTCCATATTATGTAATGTAAATCATAATATTTGTCTGGTGGTATCGTGTGATGTAATTTTTGTAATTATGGGTTTATGGGTTTAGGGTTTAGTCGACCTTGTAAATAAGGTTGATGATCTGTATTTATAGGCGACTTATTCATGTAATTGATTGTGATGGATTGTTATGGGATGGTTTTGTGTGCATTATCAGAGAAATTTTGTATTGCCTCTATCTCTCATTCAAACTTTAAATGAGGCTTCTATCACGGAAGAAGGGTCTACAAGTCACGAAACTCTCCCATTCATCATCAACATTGTTGAGACTCCTCTTTCTCCATTTGAGGAATTTGATGAAGATGGGTCATAACAAGACATATATTGAGAGTATAACCGATTCCTATGACTATGAATTCTTATCCATCCAAAGTTGTAGCACATATTCAACATTTAGAGCCTATGAAAATCAATCACCTATGGATGATGGCATTGAACATCAGGACATACAAGTTGATCAAAAGTCAATCAAGTATGTATTTGACAATAGGATCTGCATGATATCAGCAACATCTCCTCCTAATGAAGACATAGACAGGTTTGTCTTATATATCTATCACAAAGTCAATTTTGCTATAGATCTAGACAGAACCGCCTACTTTGGAGAAGCAAGCTCCTTTGCTAATATAGAAGATGTGGATGAAATAGAAAATGAAACTACATATAGACTAGATAATCTTCATATAGATCAAGAAGAATCAGTATTCCTAGTAGAAGAAACTGAAGAAATCAACATTGGAAATTTTGAGAATGTACATAAGGTTCACCTAGATAAGTCTTTAAACCCCATGAAAAAAAAATTATTTATTTAATTCTTTATGCGACAACCAAAAACATTTGCATGGTAGTATGCTCACATGCCAAGGCTGGACCCACAATTGGTCTTAGATCATTTACCATTTCTACCGAGAGTGAAACCATACAACCAAAAGCTCAGGAAAATGCACCTTCAAATAGCCCTGTTAGTCAAAGTAGAGTTACAGAAATTGTTAGATGTGCCTTTCATTAGACCCATAAACTATGGAAAATGGATTTCAAACTTCGTACCAGTGAATAAACCAACTGGGGGCATACGAATCTGTACTGACTTCGAGACCTAAACAAAGCATTTCCCAAGGATGATTTTTCGCTTCCTAATATAGATCATCAAGCTTTGCAGTATTTGAACAGTCAGAGTAAGTTGAATTAGAGACATGTGAGATTGGTAGAATTCTTGCAGAGCTGCACCTTTGTGTTGAAGCATAGAAGTAGAAAATCTAACAAATTTGTTGATGCATTGAGTAGGAGAAGGAATTTATTGACTGAAATGAGAGTGACAGTATTAGGTTTTCAAGATTTGAAGACCTTGTATGATGAAGACCCGGATTTTGCAGAACCTTAGAAAGCATGTAGAGAACCAGTTATGGTTTATAGGAAAAAATGGTTGGATTATTTCATTCAGGATGGGATGTTATTCAAGGGAGTTCAGTTGTGCATACCTAAGAGTTCCATGAGAGAGAACCTAATAAAAGAGAAACATAGTGGAGGTTTAGCTGGACATTTCTCTCTCTCATAAATGTTGAAAGAATTTTAAAGCATTTATTTTAAATTTAAAACATTTATCAAAATTGGACAAGCCCTTTATAGCTGGCAAAAACCCATGTCCTACATTTTACAATCTTTGAGCTAAAAATAAAGGGTCTCAAATAACTTATTAGTGTGATATAGAAAATTCATCGAACACATCTAATTGTTGGATTAACTATGTGATTTACATTCTTCCATAGCCAATGCTATACCTGTTTTGACATTGTACATATTCTCCTGCACTCATTTTGAATAAGTATGTCAAGTTTTAAGCTTTTCTCTTCTTCGCTCTCATATCATATCAGAGCGGGTGTTTTACTATGCGATAGGATATTAAATGATGGACGTTTCCATGGCATTGCTTAGGAATGAAAAGGATGTGCAACATATATTGACTGCTATATGTTTCTTATGACGCGTCCGAACATGTAGAGGCTATCTATTTGGGTGGGCTTTAAACCAAACATATTAAGCCTAGAGAATGTTAGTCAACTTTGAGTGTTTAACACTTTTAAGTAGAGAAATATATTTTTAGTGTGACCACACACCTTAAGCAACATATTAAGTCTAGAAAATGTCAGTCAACTCTGAGTGTTTAACACTTTTACGCTAGAAATCAAAGCTTAGTGTGTGAGATTTAAACCCTCCATCTAAATTCTACGACATGTCTAAACATCTGAAAGCATTGAAACGGTGAGAAGAGACGTTATGCTATGCAGAAGTTTAAAGATGCATTTGCCATGAATGACTTGTGAGTAAGAAAAGTTCACTAACGCATGTAAAATTTTTATAATATACAATTACTAAGTTAAAAATTTAAACGAAATAATACATTAGATTTCTACGCTTTAAAACTTTAATTGTTCTCTCTTCCTAACTAATATGCTTGTCATCGCTTCCATTCATGGAGTCGCACTCGTCCACCACTTTGGCCATCAGGCTCCTCCCATGGCCGCTTATTATTATCATTCATTTATTAAATGGCTTACAATGTTCGTATCTTATTAGTTCCTGCCTTTCAAGGAACTATTGTCGAGGGCATTCGTTATCTTTCCAATAGTTCCTATTATCTCCTGCCAATCACATTGCAGATATAAAATGTTTAGTTCCTAGAGTTCCTTATTTTGTAATGTTTAAGTTGTTTTATTTAAACAATTTTTAACTGAAATGCATAAATGAATGAATTCTATGGCTTCTCATTGAATTAAGTTTTTAAAGCGTTATACTTACCTTCACATGGAACGAAGCGCGCTTTGGCTGGTGCATGCAGGGCTGGAATGTTTGGCATTCTGTAGATGGCGGAGACGGAGACAGTACAGAGCTAATGCAAGAAGAACTGTAAAGCAGGGTCGTCAAAACAGGGCAAGCAGTTGGCATTTGGGGCTGAGGCGATACGACATGGAGGTGCGTCTGCAGACAGATGGCTATCGAGGCTTTCCTTTTGGGCATGCAGGCCAGAACAACTGTTGTTGCGTCGGTGGGAGATGGTAGTGTAAAATAATATTTATAAACACATGATGTCGTATTTTATTAGCATTGGCATTTACGACTGCACCTGTAGCTTTGGCAGGGTTTTGTGGCGATGAAAAAGGGTTGTAGACAGATGGCTCTTAGGGTTCGGCCAATAGCGTGGCTTGCTTTTTGCTATGTCAAGACTACGCTCAAATCTAATTCCCAATTTGGCAGGGATATGTGCTCGGGTGTTAACCATAGTCTGCAAGGTGGGAGCATTGGCAGCCTGTAGATGGTCGATGGGGAGGCAATGCAAAGCCCAATGCAAGAGAATGCTTGGATACAGAGGAAAGGGGTAAAAACTAGATCTCGGTTAGAATTTGTTGCACAAAGTTGGCATTTACGGCTGCACCCGTGCGACATGGAGGTGCAGAACGGTAGCTTTGGTGGGGTTTTGTCGCGAGGAACAAAGGTTGTAGACAGATGGCTCTTAGAGTTTCCGTGCCAGAGGACCTGTTGCTACGTAGGTGGCAGATGACAATGAAAAAATATTAATAAACGCAGGATGCAAAAATTTTAGCATTAAGCTGTTCTGGAGCATGCCTTGGCCTTTTTAACTTCAGCGATTCTTCAGCGAAATATGCTGTGTTCTGGTATTTACGGAAGCAAAATTTTCCCTTTCCTGAATCTGTTTCAATACTTCTTTAGGGTAGGATATACAATCCGAAATCTTTCAAACAGACCAGCATATGCAATGTCTACCCAGTTTTATGCAGCATTTCACAGTTATCAAACAATAAATACAAGACTTATAAGTCCACATTTATCGTTCAATGCAAAACTGAATAAACATATTGCTTACCACACCGAATTCACCCAAAAATAATGGCCCATAAGAAAATTCTCCCAGAGCATTTTTCAAATAGTCAAGAGTGGGCGATGCCATGGTTGAGGAAACAAAAGGTCAACTGACCCATCAGATTCCTTATCATATACACAACCAAGAACATCCTATAAATTTTTCTTTGTCGTTATCTCTTTTGCAAAAAAGTATTCCTCTTACCTGTTGCTCTACTACCTCGGTTTCTGGTTTGATCAATGCCATGAAGACGGTTTTTTGAAAAGTTTCTGAATATTTGAGTAGTTCATTTGCAGCGTCCTTTTTCTCAGCCTCCTGAACGATTCCAATGAATATCACTGTTTAAAATTCAGGTGGGAAACTTCTGAAAGTAATAAAAGGAATTTCTTGTAAGATCAGTAGAATCAGAGTTCTACATCTCCCCTGTCTCCGTAAAATTGAATTAAATTTTAATTGTTTTACTTCTTAAGACTTGCTTAGTCATTTAGATATGGTGACTTAGATTCTAAAAATGGGTAAATTAGTTGACATGAATTTTCTTACAGTTCACGTAGTATTTAAAATATTGTTGCTGGAATGGCTGTATGTTTTGATCTTTTAGAAAAGATTTTCCCAAAATTTCTTTCCACTTGCAAATTACTTTCACAATTTATTTAGTTCACATAAGCTTCCATAGCTACGCACAGAGGAGGTAATCTCGGGGTCTGTCTACAGTCAATCTGTTAGTTTTAATGATCGAGTCAGCAGAAAGAATTAATTCAAACAAAACCAGATGATTAGATTAGATAGCATGAGTTCGTGAATCAACTATTATCGGCTTGAATTTTTTCAAATAAAAAAAGAGAGAGGGGCCTCTCAGCTACTAGCAGTACTGGCTATTGGTGTAGGTCATTCATCAATTAGTGATTCAAAATGGGTGGGTTTGCAGGCTATCTAAGCCGTTGAATATGTAGTAGTAGAGGTAGGACCACCAAATTCCTATTTCACATTGACTAGCCAAGTACGAGAACCAATGGTACTTGTGCTTATGGATGCAGTGTCTCGGGATTTCCCTCCCCCAATATCGACTTGACCAATGGTAGAGTACCTTTAAGGATCAGGGTAGTATATATTTTTTTTCCATGCACTTCACTTAAATCTATTATTATGCTACTAGTAATTTACTAATTCATTGATTCTCACCCAAACGATTCATAAATCTTATTAGAGTCTAAAACATAGATTAGTTAAATGGTAAAGCCAAGTTAAATGGTAAAACCAACATATA
>NW_026730137.1:0-22753 GCF_030272615.1 Cryptomeria japonica
GTCAGCCTGATGTCTCCGCTCTGTCCCCGACTCTTGTGAGCCTGGTGCCTTACTATTGGATTGGCGCCGTTGCTTGCCATAACCTTCTAAACTAATGTTGCCGCTGTTACATGCCCCCTTTAGAATAGTAGGGGGTTCAGATTATATACGTAACATGCCTATAATGTTGCCCCTACTATTCTATGGGCGTCGATTGAAGGTGAGGGGAATTAATTGAGTTGGGTAGAATAGAACTATTCAACTATAATGGGAGGGGTTGTTGGCATGTTACGTATAGAATCTGCCTTTAGAAACTATAGGCCGGCAACTAGATTCTAAAACGATAGAAACGATCGCTACCATCTTGCACTCGGACCCTGCCAACTACTATTATAGAAAAAGGGCTTCGATTGGTCGTTTTCCCTTACCTGTGCATTTTCTCAGGGATGAGGGTAGCTTCTCGGTTTCAACCTAGCACTCCCAAGCGCTAGCCAACACACTACTTCCTATAGACAACCATAGCCAGAGCTTCCTTCTTACCCAATCTGTTCTTAGTCCAACCGTGTAGGGTTCTCACTTGGCGTTAACTAAGTAGGTCTCAGCCCTGATTTCTCCGTGTCAGGTATAAGCTCTCCCTCCCATATATGTTATATGCGCCAGCCGGTCCATAGACTCTACAATGGATAATCATTGTATATAAGCGGCATGGTAGGGGTCGCTGAAGTAAAGGGAGACGAGATAGAGCGCATCTATCTCTATCTCCCTCTCCCGGTCGAGCGCGGATCAGATGCATGTCGGTTATATGATGAATAAGCTCCGAAGCTAAGGGGTTGTTATTCGCTATGCTGGTGATGAAGTTATTAGGTATAATGAATGAATTCCCTGGTCGATGATAGGGAAGATGCCATGCTGGGGGGTATATGGTTGTGAAGATGCGTAGTTGTTAAGCTGCTAACAGTCAGTGGGAAAGGGATTCTGTTCTTACTGGCTGGGAGTTAAGATCCTTCAAGCTGGCCGGGAAGGGCCCTAAGCGGCCAAGTTCCTTCCTCAAGGCCTCTCCGGTCGAGGGAAATAAACTTACCTCATCAATAAAGGAGTAGTTAGCAAAGGAAATAAAGGGGTCGCCTTGGTTCGTACCTTGGTTCCGTAACTCGGTTCGTTAGCCACCCTCGGAGGCCTTACCAGGCTGACCTAATCAATAAGGGAGTCGTTATCAGGCTGACCTAACCAATAAGGGAGTCGTTACAAAGGAGACCTCCGAAATCAAGGAGGAGACATAACTGGCTTGCTACCTTGTTACTCGCTTCCGACGAGAACTACTCGTTATAGAGGAACTGGCTTGCTACTTACTGGCTTGCTAGGTGGGGAGGTAGTCACTGGCTGGCTTTGTCTTACTGTCTGTCTGTTTGTCTGGCGATAACTGGGCTCCCCGGTGAAAGGATCAGCGCTACTAACAGACACAGAAATAGAATGCCAAACCTTTATCACCTTTCAATTGAACACAGGCACTACCCAACTCTCTCATCCACTCAAAGGAAGTAGTTGCCTCACCCGCTCAACCATGAGTAGTTGACGTCAACCCCAGCACCCGTCTCACTCTATCACCCATTCGCTAACCGCTAACCGATAACAGGCTTGATTAGCGATTTGCCCTTCCGGCGAAACTGCACATTGAGGAGATTGATTAACCATGTCTCATTGAGTGGGAGAAACGTGCCATACTTAGAAGTTTTATTGACGGATTTACCCGCTCCCCTACTATTCTATGGGCTGGCGGAGGTACTAGCTAGCAGGCTTTCGTTCTTGCTGGCTAGCTGGGGTAGTAACTGAATGGCTGATCTGACTGGTATAGCTGACTGGTGTGAGAGGCTAGGCTGGCTGGATCCGTCCCGCTGAAGACCTGCTGCTTGCTGATTGGTGCTGCTTGACGTCTAGACCTGATTGGTGCTGCTTGATGTCTGGATCTGATTGGTGCTGCTTGACGTATTGAACCTGATGTGGTAAAGGCTTAGAAAACACTGCTGCGAGAAAGGTTGCTGAAGTCCGTCCCGCTGAATAACTGCTTCTCTCTGGCTGAATTCCGTCCCGTAGTACCTCCCTTCGGTCGGGGCTAGGCTTCTCTGTCTGTCTTTCTGGCTGAAGACCGTCCCGCTTCATCCCTGCTTCTTGAAGATGCGGTGCTGCTTGAAGTCTAGACCTTGATGCGGCCCCCCTTCTATATTATTGCGTCGAACGCCCTGCTTCTTGCTACCTGACTCTCTAAGATGAATACCTGCTTATTTATGAGGCAGTTAAGGCTTCGACCAGTATTGCTACCAAAATCTCTAAGACACTCGTCCAGGTAAGTTAAGTCTGGCTTCGAAATCCAGTCTCCAGCTCCCGGCAACAGGTAGCGTAGCTGCTGCCTCTCCCTCATTCAACTAATCGCAAAGATGCCTCTCCCTTCTTTGTTGCCCAACAATCCAACTACTCGAAAAGCAGCCTCTCTCCCATCCATCTAGCAGAAGTGTAGCTGCTTGCTGCCTCTCCCTCCTCCATTTCTCGAACTCCACCAGTATGGCTTATCACTCAAGTCTTGCTATCAACTCTCTCATCCACTCGAACAGGTACTCAAATCAAAACTTGCCTATAGAATAGTAGGGCCCAACCCAACTTTCTTGTTTCAACTTCTATAAATGATTGATTTGAGATCGATCCCAGGCCTAATTTTGGGGATGCCTATAGAATGGTAGGGGGGGGTGGGTGGGAATTATAGCGCTTCTTTTCCATAGTTCGAGGGCTACCATGGAAAAATAGATGAATGAGGTCCATGCCATGATAGGAAAGTACTCCTACGTCCCATCGGATGATGATCTGAGTTCAAAATAGGAAGAGGATTTTCAAGCAGGAGAGAATCGGAGCCTCCGGTGGTTCGACATTCCTTTCCCGCAGTTATCGGTCGGGCTATTCTATTGGTAGGGGTAGGGGTAGGGGTAGCGGGCGAGTAGCCTGCTAGAGGTTGCCTATTCGCCAGGGCAATGCGAGCAGCTTGCTAGAATGACGGTGGGGGGGGGGAACTATAGTTGGGCCCTACCATTCTATAGGTAGTCGGTATATAGTTGATGGGGCCGGAAACATTTGACCGAGTGGAGGCCTTAGCAGTGAAGATAGAAGCACCGGCATCTGAACCAGAGCCAGTCGACTGGGCGTTGGCATTGGGTAATTTACTCACCGCTACATCCTTCAGCTCGATTAATATCGACCGAGCGGCGGGCCCCCTACCATTCTATAGGCTAGCAAGCTGATGGCATTAACCCTACTATTCTAAAGGGCATCGGGAAGGTCCATATCGCCAGAAAAAGATGATCCGGTCGATCGGGTGGAAGCTGCGGGGATGGCATATGAGGAGGTAGCAAGGCCGTAGTTTACCTTTCACCTTTTGATCGAGTCGATTACCTCCAGTGGTCGAGTTTTCAGCGGCAGATACATAGGCGGCTTCGATTGGGTCTCATTAGCAGAGGCAGGAGCTACGGGGGAAGCAGGAGCACCGGGAGCAGAGGCGGGGAAGGCAATAGAGCAAGCGGCAATTGATCCTGATTCAGTTGATCTTGTTGAAGCACCCGTTGATTCGGAACCTGTTGATCAAGTGAAAGCACAAGCACTTCGCCCAGCATCGGGGTGGGTGGGAGGACATTACGGTAGCCAGAAGCATCGGAGTTTATTGTTCGGAAGGGAAAAAGGAAACCGAGTGACAGGGAGCGGAATAGTCACGGTTCGTCTCGCTGTATTCCCCCTTGTTCGAGAGTAACCATCCCGCCCTGGGAGGGGAGGCGATCCAAATCCGGTTGATTACGTAGTAGCGGATTATCCAGGTGCGCATTCAGTGGATCGAGATCGATACCTATCAGCAGAGGAGAAGTAAGCACCTCGCCCAACACCCCTTCCAGAGCCTGAACCCGTTAAACCGCCGGAACCATCATAAGTCTAGACAGCAGCCTTAGCGGCGGATCCAGCCACATATGAAGTTGGACCCGTTCCATGACCAGCTACAGAGCCATAGGTTCCAGTTTCTCGGGTTCACCCAGGGCACCTTCAACTAATATACCGACTACCGTCAGAATTGTAGGGGCCCGGGTTGGGGGGGATCTTAGTTCCACCCAACCCGGCAAATAGAATTGAACCCTCTTTATTACTATGCCCCCCACCCCCCCAAAAAAAAGAAGCCGTTATCTACCGACTACCTATAGAATGGTAGGGGCCTGATGAACCATCCCGTCTTTGGTTTGACCAGACTGAGAATGGAGAAGCCAAGCTGCTGTGCTTCGTCAGCTCGTGTCATGAGATCAACGAAAATGAGTTCATGGCCCTTGACCGATATGTGCGTGCGTCTTGCGCCCTATCCTATATATGGCTGGCTGGGAACTGATCGAAGCCCGGTTCCACGTACGTAGCAATGAACTACCATCCCTATTCTATAGAGAGAGATGAGGGATCCGCCGGAAAGAAAGAGATGGGGAGCAGATGCTTGGCTTTGTCCCGTACACTCATTATCGAGAGGGTTGAGCCGTGTATGGAGCGGTTTCGTCCGGATATGCCGAACACCAAAGTAAAGGTCCCTATCGGACGGAAGAGCTCCCTCCTTCGGACCCTCTCTATCTCGCTCGGGTCCGCTGTCGCTCACTTTACTCGTCTATATAGACGTAATATGACTCGCTATACCATTCTATTATGTGTAGATAAAGAACTATACTCCCTATCTATTAATGAGGGAGAGAGCATTACGATGTAATGTCCCGGGGGGGGGGGGTGGGGACCATTCGAACATATAGATAAATCAGGCGGTAAGACCAGGTCCTGAAGGCCAGAAGCTCAGGCGGCAGGTAAGCCCCGACAGGACGACATAAATAAGAGAGAGTCTGGCATGTCATGTCCCTAGGATAAGGGGGGGGGGCGGTAATATTAAGCCAAGGCCTTAATTCACCCGCCCGCTATGCTTAGGACCAACTGCAGGTGTCTGTCCCTCCCTTCGAAGGAAAGGTTTACCTTTCACTTACTGCCATATCAGGCCAACATCACGATTTAAGTCTCCCCGGCCCCAGGTTTCGTAGCAGCCTAGCGTTTCGTATACAGGCCCCGGTGACCGACTTATACGAAGTACTTTGGGCGGGGGATTCACTACTCCAACCAAGACACTAGACTATGTTCTCCCTCGACTGACGTCCTAGTAAGAACCCTCCCTAATATGAATATATTGGTCCAAGATCTCACATAAGATGACTTATTCAACTTGGCATTTCATGATCAGCGGCAGCGTTGAACTGTGCCCAATCAAGCCTCAGATTAGATCTACCCAATCTACGATCCCGTATCTTAGTTCGCTCGGGTAGGGTCTGTTCGCTGTCACTCACTGGGTTATAGATAGAGAGGCGGGGCCCGATTGATCAAGTGAGCTGGAGGAAGTAGCTACGTAGATCGAATGGAAATGCAGTTCAATGGGCCGGATCTTTGGGTAGCACAGTGCCGGTCATTGATCTTAAATCGGATGAGTTGGGTCTAAAGATGCAGTTACTAAAGTGCCCCTCGAACCATTCGAAATAAAAACCTATTTAAGTCAAACCTTAAAGTTGAGAGAGCGAATTATCTGCCGCATCATAAAGGTATAGGTGATTCCCCCCCAACTGAGCCAGACGCCCACCCGGATGCGCCTAGATAATGCGTATGTGTTATTCTATAGTGAGTCTTCCACTATAGTCAGCCGGGCACCGAGGAGGTAGAGGCGTGTTGTAATCGTGGGCCCAGGGACAGAACCTCCGGGTCATTGTATCGCACATCTAATGGGAGGGATAATTCGGACCTTCAAGTTTGAAACAAGACCGACACACAGGAAGAACACTCGGAATGACAACCTCTTTCAATAAAAAGGGGTAGCGCCAATCTCTGGAAAAAATAGAGAGGGTCAAAGGCTGATCACTGCTACCTTATACAAGATAGGTTTACCCGACGGAACATACAGTAGGTTCGAGCCCTAGCCTATCACTATAGAGTTTACCCCCCGATTCCTAGGCCCTTACTCTCCCACTT
The DNA here is from genome assembly GCF_030272615.1 of Cryptomeria japonica. NCBI lineage: Eukaryota > Viridiplantae > Streptophyta > Pinopsida > Cupressales > Cupressaceae > Cryptomeria > Cryptomeria japonica. Next base: position 6,040 of record NW_026730137.1, read on the forward strand.
CCTGGAAAACGAATTCTGGCATCGACGAGCTTTATATAATACCGGGGCCCCCGAACCTCTTAAGATCATAGAGATACTTTCGCATGTTCCAGATCAAACGGCACTCACCATTCCTAGTGCGGGGTAACCTATAATAGAAATACATAATCTAAATACTTGGGGGTCATTCCTCTCTCTCTAGAATCCAGTGAGCGCTTTAAAGACTAAAGGACTAACCGGAGACGAATGAATGGGAAAGGGTGACACGTTAGATTAAACACGTAATATGACTGAAGCGGTTGGATGGGTTGTTGGGGTCTACTGGTTGTAACCTGGGTTCCTTTGATGGTCACCTGGTTTATGAGCTTTTCCACAAGGGTTAATGAGGCACGCTTGGTTTGTTTCATGAGGCAAGGGAAAACAGGAGGATAGGGGAATAGAGACGAAAAATAGACGTGATCGGATGTGTCTTTGCCCGCCATCATAGACAGATAAAAAGGTAACTAGAGGTGAGAGCAGGAACAGGAAAGGTATCTGACCAAGTTGACACCATTGATCCGGATACGGAGCCAGTAGGGGAGGCGAAAACAACAGGAACAGCTAAAGAAAAGGTAACATCAAATCCAAAGGCAGATCCAAATCCAGCCATTGGCGATTCAGTGGCCTGAGCTGATGAACCTTATCCCGCATCCCCACCCGTGGTAGGAGAGAAGGAAGCACCAGTCAAAGAAGCAGTCCCAATTTGGCGTGGATTTAGTTCCCATTCCAGAGCTAGTTGGATCAGAACCATCAATTGAAGAAGCACTGGTAGCGGAGGTAGAGGCAAAGAATACAGTAGCAGAGTCACCTAGAGTAAAGGCAGAGCCTCTAGTTCCATTTCCAGTAGCATTTCGAGACCGAGATAAAGACCCAGCAGCCAAGACAGAGACAACAGAGGCAAAGGCAGTTTACCTTGCAGCATCTCTTCCAGAGAAATAACCACAGCCCGTTTACCAAGAGAACCCATCTTCAACCACAGATCCAGGGGCGGGCAGAACCCATGGCATACCTTAGCAAATGCTAGTGTCACTCCTGCCTTTCCCATTGCACCCGCCTCTGCAGCTAGGTAATCACCTGGCACAATTACTGATTCAAGGTCAACGGGCTTTCGAACTGGCTCTGCTAACATCTTACCCGTAACTGCCTCCGCTGGTGCTTTTGCTCGGTCCACTGAGTCAACAGGTACTTTCACTCGACCAACTGAATATGAATCGAGAACCGCGCCTAGATATGTGCCTGGAATTGGATCTACTGTAGTTTCCACCCCGACTGTATCCATGCATGAATCTGCACCTCGAACTGAGTCAACGTGTGAAAGTACTCCCCCTTTTTGCTTTGCTTTTGAATTTTCTAAATCTCAATCTGCTGCCTCTCCTCCTACTGATGGCGGTGAATCTACTCGCTTTGAAACTGGTAGAGATGCACCTGAGCTAAAGCCATGGAAGTGAGAGAAAAAAGGAAATTGGAACTCCATAGCCCTAAGTCCAAGCAGCTATCCCCTTCGTCCAAGTAAGTTCATATAGATAAGTACCATGGTGATTGGGATTTTTCTCAATCCTTTCATCATTCATATGTAGGATTACTGGCAACACGCCTTCCTCAAAACCCGTAACATCCCGGTCATCTTGCTAAGCGTTGGGGTTGAAGTCCCCATTGCATTTAAGCACGAATGCTACTGTTCGAGATTGGTCTTCGTCGTGAAATGGGATGGGCATTGTCCTATAGGAGAACTCACCGCAGAACGAGTGGCTGCAACAATCTTATTTAGTGCCCTTCATCTCCATGCGGCAAAGATGCGGGCAGGAAGAAACCTACCATTACCCCACCTTCAAGCCCCTGTCTCCCCTATGGCAGCGTATCACAGCATGACCAGTTGCCTCCTTTCCTTCACCATACCCCGAGTGCACCCTCCCTCTAGCTTCTCCCAGGAATTCAGATCATCGAGAGTACCCAGCCAAACCGGGATCATTCCCAAGTAAGAGCAAGGCGCCCATTCAGACAAACCCAGGATGACGAGCCATTAGAAACCATGGTCATGCAGTAGAACCCACGACCACTCATATCACCGCCCTCTCTGCCTCTGGAACCCCTTTAGAAAAGGAGAATAAGAGGAGGTTTTTATTACCTTTTAACGAGCAGCAAAGGTAGCCACTGGTGTACACTTCGTTACATAAGTCATAGCAAGGCCATTTTGACAGCCTGGAGAAAGGGAAACTAAGCCGCGGACCTATTTGATACAGTTCTGGGTTGACTTCGCGGGGTAAAAGTCAAAATAGCCGCTAAGGAGATGGGGGGTTTACTTTATATCCCTATCCCTAGATATTCCTTCGAGCTTGCCGGGATAAGCGAATGGTCCTGCCATAGATAGTGTCACTGGAAGGAGCGGTACGCGGCGGTAGCGGTACGGTAATAGCCAAGGTTGCAGTCGAAGTTGTGAGCCATGGCTTTTCTACTTGTCCCGGCGGGTGCTTGAGACGAAAGGTTTCCTACAGGTATTTGCATGAAATCACTAGGACTCCAGGCCGACCCGCAAGCCACTGATTCTTGCTGGGCACCCGATAAGAGAACCACTATGATTGGGGCGGGCTAGGACACTGAGGAGCATGAGAAAGCATCCTTCGAGGCCATCCCCAAAAGCGAAGTAAACCGCGATCACTGGAGCCGAGGGGCGCTACCACGACTGACCAAACCCGCTCGGCTCTTCGTTGTGATAGCTATCCGTTGTTCTAGACGTCATATGACTATTTTGGATTTCACCGCTGTCCGTCTGTGTATGCCTATCCCAGGCGTGTAACTCAAAGTGTTGTGCTCGAGTTCTGTCCGGTTTCCCTCCCCTTCATGAATGAGCTGCCTTCCACTGGGGCTGGGGTGTGTCCCTGCTACTATTGGGATTATCTCTGCTACGGTTCTGTTCCTATAGTTATTGGGCCCCCTCACTTCAAGGGACTTCCAGTGTAGCTTATCTCTGGCTTCCATGTTCCTAACAGCCTCCCGGTATGCGGCACGTATAGGGACATGTATTGACCGACACTCTACTATCGCCGATCGGGATACCGCCCTAGATCGGATATGCACATCCGGATGGCTGTTAGTATCTCGATCCCATGCGCTCATCTCTGTAGTAGCTCGCTTTCCTGTGCTTAAGGAGTAGCTCCATCCCGCTTCGATGTTATCAGCACACTCCTGGCAGTCGAATTGGTCGAGGTAGCCGTCCGTGTATCCTGTGCTTGGGGCGGTTGGGCGCTCTAATAGTGAGACCTTATGTATAGTCGCTATCGTGATGTATATCCGTCTCTAAAAGATCTGTGCCGAGAAGGATCAAAGCCGAATAAGCGGACTCTGCTCCCATCCCATCCCAGGGGCTACAGCTTGTGACCTACAGTTGCCGGGGCTAGAGCATGTGACCTTCCTTCTGCTGGCCGGGAACAAGGCCTTGGTTGGGCAACGAACCTTCAAGCTCGAGGTGGTTAGGTGTCGGCACGCAAATCTCTATATGTTTGTTCGTTTTCCATCCTGACTTTACCAACTACGGCCCCTGACACGCACATAAATATATAATAGCAGTGGAATCATATTTCATTTCAGAATTCGAGACACAATCAGCGGCATCATATACGATGCCGATGCATTGCGTTTCAATCATATCATATACGGCCCCCTCCGGCTCGTTTCCCGGGGCGAGCAACTGCGATTGAATGTTTTGTTAGGTGCTTGCCGTTTGGTCCAAGAAAACGTATGAATTGCATAGTTGTTGTGCAAGATAGAATGCATCGTTGATTTCGCGCTTGCCCGGAAGAAGAGCGAGTTCCGTCTCTTAGCAACCGTGGATCAACGAGCGGGAACCCGTGTCCAAGCTACTCATGGCAGTCAGCATTCTCACTCCGAAACGTCGAGATTCTAAACGTCGAGCTTCTACACGGATTTCGATGGCGGCCCTCGACCATAGGACCTTTAGAACCAGTCCACCTTTAGGCCGACATAACATCAATCCGATAGGCCGCACTCGACTAACCAGAAAGGAGGGACACATAGCATGTCACGGGATCGAAGGACCGAGGGAGTGCAACAGAAAAAAATTGATTTCCGATCGATCCGATTTCTTTATTTGGGAATAATCGAAAAGGAAGTAATGTATGGAGGTCGGAGGTAGGCTCAAGCTAACATTAGTCAGCTCGTGAGCGTAATGGTATACCTTACTCTGACTGTACGATCGATATAGGATTCGGCCATTTAAGCAAGCAGACAGTTCGGGTTCCAAGTCGGGAACAGCCCAGATCGTAAGCTAAGGTCCCTAAGCAACGCTACGCAGTGATAAGGGTACTTAATGGAAGTCAAGTAATCGAGTGATGAGAACCCTATAATTCGTCTTTAACCTTCATATATGTATGTGGGCTCCCGCTGGGGAAGTGGTTAACCATATAATATAGGGGCCCAGCTTCGCTCCAGTCTATCTATTTGTTTGTTCGTTCTCGCGTAATCCATTCCATTTGTGGATGATGGGGGAATAGAACCAGAGCATATTTCCTTGTGCTTGCCTTGGGGATCTTGTATTCTTATGGCAATTGAAATAACCTGGCTCACAAACTCGCTCGAAGGGGGAAGAAGCATATAGCATTGTTCTGAGCATTGTTCCGTTCTCTGGATCCCTTCCCATCCCAGTTGTCGAGCCTGACTTTACACTTTTGCTTCTGCCCTGTTCTATCCGGTTCCTTCTAGACGATCCCTTTTCCCCGACCCTTCGTTCTTTTCTGCCCGCTATCCATCTTATCCACACTCAAACTACTAAGAGGTGAACAACTAATTAAGAGGCGCGCGTTTTGATGAGCCGGGGCACTGCTGAACCCGAATGCGGAGGGAGTAAGAGGAAGTAGGAATGCGGCTCATCATAGAGATCTGTTCCCGGTTCAACCATTTCTTTAGATCAAAAGCTGAGCTACTGTTCTCAAACCGTAGGTGTATAAGTGGTTTTGAGTCAAATAATCTGAAATCGGGCCCGCCATCGGATGCTGGGTTGTTGTTGAATAAGGTTTTCGCATCCCCAACACGCCCGTACTCGCAGGGATTGGGTATTCTTGTTTACCAAAGGAAGATGCTTACAGGTTACCCTGTTCAGCATTCTTGTCATCTTATTCTCCTACCCACCCCAATAAAATATATTAGGAGGGAAAAACCGCACTTCCCTTAGAAAAACCTTCTCCCTCCCCGTTCAGTGGATGGGGCTCACCCGAATGAATGAATATATTAGTGGGGCTTCAGCGCAACACTTCACTTCCCATGGGGATGGATTCCCATGAACATCCCGCAGAACTTCATAAATAATGATCAGATGTGCGCAGCCATATTCATCATAAGAATACTGATTGATTGGGGTTATACACGCATTCCACCTCCAATCACCCCGTTCAGTGCATGGCTATATATTTCCACCCCACCCCTTTACAGGCATACGGGCGCGGGCGGCTCCACTTTTTTATCCCGTATCTCCCAGGCTTCTGGGGCGGGATCACCCGAAGTGGCCTTGCCCCCGGAACCTTCCCTCTCCGGTCCCGAAGGGGGTTGTTCGGATCTATTAATAGTTGGATTCACTTTAGGTGTTGGATCTGGATCCCAGGTCCAATTATCGGAGCCCCTGGCCGGGCGGGGCGAAAAAAAGTATTAAGTGCCATTGTCGGACCCATATATCTGGCATAAACCACTGTGAACACTTTTGCATAATTAGGTATGGAAGGAAAAGCTAATAACATCGTGGAGTCAATATGCACAGCTAGGAACCGGGGGTGATTGGGGGTGCGTAATTGCATTGGGAATTCTTTTTCCAATTGTTTGGGATTGCTCCCTTCCTTGGTAATGCCTGACCGGTGCCCTTTTATTGGAGCAGACTATGGGACAGAGTACACTACCAGAACCGCCAGCCACCCAACAAGACATTGTCTTCCAAGCCCTGGAGAGGCGGTGGCATGAACTGTATGATGGACAAACCCTAGAATAAGTAAGGGTACTTTCCAATAATAGAATAGTAGGGCGGGTAGATTAATTCCAACTTTCCTACGTAGGGCTTCCTCCCACTTCTCTCTCCTCTTCCCACCCCAACTAGGGAAGGAAGTTGGGCGGGTAGGGGAAGGACGGAAGGGAGAGCTATCCGGGGGTAGGGGGTGGGCATGTGTAGTATAGAATCTTTCGCCCGGGCAGATGGGTGGGAACTTTCCCGGGGTGGGTGGGAGGCCCCATCTATCTCCCCCCACCCCCTTGAGAATAGTAGGGGCCTATAGAATGGTAGGGCCAACTGCTCTATACTCTACCCTATAGTTCCCACCCACCCTGCATGCCCCTTAGAATAGTAGGGCTAGCCCCCTACAATTCTATGGCCCCGCCCCCCCTCAGATTCAATTGTGGGTGGGAACGGCTGGAGGAGACGGCCTAGCGAGCTGATTCCTTGAGAAGAGTAGGGGACTCGCCCGCCCAATTATATGGTACTAATTAAGTAAGTATTCTAGCAACTAGAATGCCTTGACTGGAGGGCCGATTCAATTGTGGGAGGAGGCTATGGGGGTTTATTAATGAACTGAAGCCCCTTAGGGGCCATAGAATAGTAGGGTCATCGATTCTATACGTAACATGCCCCCGCCCCCCCGCTAACTTAGACATGTTCCGTAGAGAAGAGAGATGCGGTTCGGTTAGCTTTTCTTTGTCCCAACCTGACTACCTTTCTCAAAGTGCGGGGGGCCAACTCCGCCCCAGAACCTTTCAATGCTCCAATCAATACTACAAGGGCGAGAAAGCTTTCAATGCTGCCTCTGCTCGGTAACTATCCTTCATGCCGCTCTTTCATTACTTCCGAACTCTCCCACCCACTCATGTGACGTATCGACTCTTGACTGCCCTATGATTCTCTGATTTTGGGTGGTCTCTAGTTGAAAATGTGCCCTACTCTTCTTGTTGACCGCATCTCGATTCTATACGTAACATGCCCACAATATTAATCTACCCCCCACCCCTTCTATTTTGCAACCCCCCTACCTTATCGACTAGAACTCCCACCCACCCTGGGCATGTTACGTATAGAATCGAGCAATAATAGAATAATAGGGCGAATAGTAGGGGCCTACCGTCGAGCCATCTCTCCATTTCTCAAAAGTCTGGCTCCGTAGACTGTGAAAGCGACCAAACGATATTTCCCTCCCCTCCCAATGCGTCGAATTGGCTGGCTCATATGACTGACAAAGCGACCCAACTGCGTTCGGGGACCTCCCACCCTGCCTTCTATTCCCACCCTGCATGCCCCGGCTAATGTTGCCAGGGTTGGATCGATTCCTTCCTCGCCACCACCTGCGGTTGGGCCTACCTTGCTGCTATAGCCGCTGATGGAAGTGATCGATTATCTACGATTAGCCGGTTGGTTGCTCATTAGCCGATCCGGGAATAAGATACGAGATCAGATGCCAGGGGGGGTCGTGCGTGAGGTGGTTAATCTGACGAGTCAATTCTCAATGCGATGCTGCTATCCGTTCGACGATCCGATGCCACCCTTACCGAAGAACTTTACTCACTTTGGGGGGCAGTTGAATATCCCAACTATTATCTATAGAATTCCCAGCGAGGCATTAAATGAGATGCCAATAAAGAATAGCCAGTTGCAGAAGCGGGTGGCAGGTAGCGAGTGAGAAAGGTTCTCAATTGAGTCTATTATAGACGGGGCTGCGAAGGGGCAGTCGGAATAGTAGTGATGGATGGCTCGATACTTCGATATGGGTGCGACTCCCCTGCTCCTTAAGCGAAACGGGATTTCTTTCACAGCTTCAGAAACCTGCCGATTTTGTTTCTTTGACTGCCCCCAACCATCATTCCCCGGCGGATCATCGCATCCCCTTCCTTTATTTCTTTTCCGAGAAAGCTAGCCATCCATCCGCTGTTTCGGCCTGTATTTGAATCCTTCCGCCCTTAAAGCCACCCAACCATAACGGTAAGGTTATGGAGATGGAATAGACAATCGATCGGGGCGGAATGCTTGGGGGATGAGGAGTCGGATAAGAAAGGCGGCGGAATCTCTCTTATACACTACTACTCTAGGATATTAGATTGAGTGTATTTCATATTCTACTGCCTCAACTCATAGCTTGGTTAGATGGTGAGGTTAGGTGTTCAAGTTAGATTATTCAGGGATTACGTTAGGTTATTCAATCACCTTCTCTTGGTGGGCTACCCTGTAACCAATGGTGGGAAACCCTTATTGCACCTCGAACTAGACCACTGTAACCTCGACCACCAACCCGAAAGCGACCTAGGAACCCGTTCTTCCTATTTTCATTACCAACCCCTATATCACTTGCATCTTGGGGAAACTTCCCTGAGATTAAGGGGGAACTCACCTGATATTGAAAGAACAAAAGGCTGCCAAGGCGACACCCTTAGAATAGTAGGGGCAACCCTTATCTTTATATATTTGACTTACCTTATATTTCTATGAGATTGAAATAAGTAACACCGAGGAACGGGGTGGGAATAATTAAGGGGCTGAAAAGGCTTCAATTTCAATAGGAAGAACCAACGGGAGGAACACTAGCTCACTGAAACCTTTGAAACCACCAATTGAACTTTCCCTATTCCGAACTTGTACTTATATCAACTATGATTTTGACCTTAGGCGGTGGGTAAACTGGCTCCACTTTAGCGTTGATGGCCCTCTGCCCTCTGTCTCTCCTCGTGTATGGGTGTGGCGTGTGCTCCTGGAGGATATGAAACTTGCTATGGCTTTTCAATTGGGACTTAAATGGACTAGGGCTCTGTATCTGGGATTGACTCTGAACCAACTGTAAGGGATCCGAGAGTGATGGCCCTATTTTTTGCTCTGCACCTATCAGATCTGGGACAAGCCTTTGCCCTGGAAGGTATGCCGCGGGCTCTCAAAATGAATCCGCTCCGGCTGCTTTTGGATTTATGTATCGAACTGCTTCTCAATAAAGAAAATCCACTGCTTATGTCTCTACTTATTCTGGTCATGAAGCCATCTTTGCATAACCATAACTAGTTTTCGCTTGGTCAAATCCACTTGGACCGAGATAGAGTTCTGCGACTAATACGAGTCAATTCCCTCCCTAAGCCCCTTCACCTCTCCTACACACTCGAAATATGATTCCTACACACCCTACACGAATAATGATTGATAACCTGTGCACCCGATCCCCCATCATATGAAATGCCACTCGATCGGATGCCTTTACGGGTTCCCCTGCTACTGATGCTGGGTCTTGGTCTCTAACTGGACGGAATAGTGACTCTCCAACGGGAACTTGAACTCGATCTCGATCCGGGTAACGAATTCGAACTCGAACTGGGGACTCTACTACAATTAGGTATAGAACTATTGCTGCTCCTACTCCCACCTCTCTTTATGGATCAACAGTTTATGATTCCACTTCAACTGGGTAAAGAATTGACTCTGGGTATTAGGAACTTAGTCAATTGAGTAATTCAGGTGTGGATCTGATACCACCTTTGCTTGCTACGCCTTATTTAATGAGTGGGACTAGGTAATCAACGGGTTCTGGGTCCACTTGATCAATTGGATGATCCGCTATTTACTCTGTTGCTGGTTCAATAGATAGATATTATACTAACGTCATCTGCATAATCTGCTGGCTCTGTGGCTGGGACTAGATATGGATCACGATCTTACAACAACGGCATAATCGACTGCTTAAACAGAATCCACTGATGCCACCTGTCCTAGCTTATGTCCTAGCTTATGCCCTTGCTTATGGGTAAACAACTGGATCAACCGTATCCCCATATAGATAGAGGGCTGATGCTGTTAGGTCTCGATCAACCGAATCTACCTATGCTAATACTTCTAAATAACTATCCTTCTACCTTCTATTCGGTACCACCTTAATCCTTACCTGAGCTATGCGATTGAGGGAATAATATAGGTTTATCCCAACCCACTTTCTAGAATCCTGAACCTATTTTGAACCCGTCCTACATTTCTCAACTTGCTACTCTCGCTAACTACAGCTACTTTAATGGCACTGGGACTGCTACCCGAACCAAGCTGATCACATGAGAACAGTAATGCACCTAGTTGCTCGCTTAACACTGGGTTGCTCACGTGAACCCGGTCTACCCGAACCAAAAAAGAACAAACAACAAAGTCGCGCCCTACGGGGAACCAATTGATCGCTAACCCTTTTGGCAAGTAGCGGAGCCAAGAGTCACGGGAAGAACAATAGCTCACGTGAACCAATAGATAAAGCCCCCATAAAGCATAAAATAGACCCCATAAACATAAAGCCCCCATAAAAGATCCTTTTTGCCCCGGGGACCTATTAGTAAATTGGGGCCTCAATCTTGAATATGCAAATATGCGAGTTCACTTGCACAAACAGGGGCCTAAAACGGAGATAAAACAAAAAAAGCAGCTAATTAGTTAGTCTTCAGGAATAAGAACGAACCTATTCTAATGCCCGGGCATTGAGAGGAAAGCGGGTATTTAGAAGAAAAGTTCCGATTCACCAGCGAGCATGCTATGAATAAATGAGATGGTTGGGTCAATCTTCCCATCCGATGCTTTTACTTACTAGCGACGGCTTGCTTACTGGGTGGGGAAAGATATAGATATAGATAGGTGCTGGCCGCTCTGGACGCTTGCTGGATAAGGTTATTGGTAAGCAGGAAGGGACAGCTTGGTCATTAACCGGGAGATGCGTCCATTTGCTCTTATATCGGTAGGAGCGGAACCTGTTTATCTGCCCTTTATTGCCCCCCCACTATAGAGATAGGCGTCCTGCCTGCCTTGAATTGGAGAAACGGGCAATGGCTAGCGGGTCAATGCAAAGGTTCGAGACTGAACACCCCATCCCCATCTACTCTATTCTAATACTCTATCTGGTATACTTGGTTGGGCATGGCTTGAATGGCAGGTCTTCTTGCTTGAATGGCTGGATGGATGGGCATGGCTGGCAGGTCTTCTTGCTTGAATGGCTGGAGGGGTGGTGAGAACCCGATTAGGTTAGGTCTGAGAGATAGAACGAACCAACCCGATTAGGTATGAGAGGGAGAACCCAACCTTGACTGCTTTAGACAAAACCCGCCTGCCCTGCACCACCTAACTAGCTACACACCCGCCTTCTATGCTATGCTCTCTTACCCGGATTGCCTTACAACCTTTACTGCTTGATCAACAACCTGCCCCGCTTGATATACAACGCCTAACTCGCTACACACCCGATCGATATGCTCTCTTACCCGGATTGTCTTACGCGCTCTACTACCCTGCCGAACCAATGCGTTATATACGTTGCATCCAACAGGTGAAATGACAGGAAAGTGAGTAGTGCCGGGCTTTACTAGGAAACAGCGGATTGACCTAACCAAGCAATACAAGCAATGCGAAGTGGTGCTTACAAACTATATGCATGCCCAGGCCCGGGATACTCGGTCTTGCCTTACTACCTGCCTTGCCTTGCGACCTGCCTTGCCTTACAACCTTTACTGCTTGCCTTACAACCTGCCCTGCTTCAGATGCACCGCCTAACCCGCGTTACAACCGATAAGCACCCCATTTGCCGGTACATATATCTACGTTAACTTTACCGCCAATATATCTATCATTTTACCGCTAGGGGCAAGGCAATATAGAGTTTTCAGGGGTAAGTTATCTGTTTTATCCCGCCTCAACTGGCTGGGTGTTTTCCCATCTTCCCCGCTAGGGGAGAAGATGAATATTGGATGTGGGAGAGCACTTGAAACAGCCCCCACTTTGATTCACTCACTTCCTATTCGTTCGCTCATATGGCTACTTACGCTAGCTCTATGGCACCCTTCAGATGTAGATAGGGGGTAATCATTGAATCATATAGAATGGATAACTACTCTTTTATTTAGGAGGTCTCCTGTCTCACGACTCCTTTACTGGTAAGTCAGTGTTTGTAACGACTCCTTGATTTAAGTCTCCTTTCTTTGGTTCCTTGATTCAGAGCTCTGCTCAGGTTTACCGAGGTAATTTGATGGGCCTTACTCAGAACCAGTATCGGGGTTGCTGCCGGGTGTCCTTCCAATCAAAATATCCTTACCGATAGTGACTACGCTGGTGTTTCTAAGGTACGGAACCAGGCAAAAACGCTGCTCCGGAGTATCCTCTCCTTAACGTCGAGCCTGCTTGCGCATCCTTCCAACCAACTCGATAATGGAACGCTATCTGTCCAACCAACCCGAGTCTGTAACTCTGTCTTTCCTTTCAACCCGGGAAGAATAGGTGCGGGAATACCCCGTATTTGGTGGGTGTCAGACCCAACCCGTATTAAGATATCCCTTATTTTAAGGCAAGTACTCAGATACGATAGAGTCAGGCAAGGCCTAAAACCAATAACTAGAGCGGCAAGTACTCACCTTGGAGTAAGGCAAGTCATAAGTCAGAGAACCGGGGTAAAGCAAGTCATAAGGCAAGTCATAAGGCAAGCCCCTAAAGAGAGCATAAGAGTAGGAAAGAGGCTGTTCATGAGAGGCAAGCCCCTTTAGGGCACCAACCCAGAAGAAAGGCAAGTCATAAAGCAAGCCCCAACAACCACTGAGCTTGGACTAGTGATGGCTTGTCCCACCATGAGTCCTGTGAGCCCTGTGAGCCCAGTGAGCCCTCGCCCTTGAACGCCCTATTTAGCAGCCCTATAGATAACGCGGTAAGGAATGGCACTAATGTATACATTCATTCGTGCGGTAGATAGTCATTCGTGTGCTATTGCCTTCCCTCATTTGCCCTACCCTCCATCCATCGTCCATCTCCTTTAAGTGTGGTCGTCCATCCATCCATCCATCCATTGACAAGCCTTCCCTAGCACAGGAAGGAAACTGAATAGTTCGTGATCTTAATAGCTTAATAGTTCGTGGGTGGGCTTCCTTAATAGTTCGTGGGGGTGGGGACTTAACCCACTACCCCATTGCTTATTCTTTTTCTTTGCCTGTTGACGGAACCTATTTCTGTCACTTGATGACTGTTAGTCTCACCCCTTATCACTACATCGATCCGGGAAGCGGGAAAGGAAGCTTCGATCCGGGAAGCATTGATATAGATAAATAATTTCATATAAATACACTTTTTTCTTTTTGATATCGAGAAATCATTGATATGGATAAGTAGGCAATGGGCATCGATCTATTGTATCATTCGTGGAAGGTCATCAATTATACGTCTACGGCAAGGAAGGTAAGGTCTCATCCCGGACACACTCTCTCTCTACAATCGATGCACAGAAATCAATCCCAATGGCTCACTGACTGATGAATGGCTCACTGATGGTGAAATGGCTCACTGACGTGTAACCCTCTAATTACTAGCGAGTCTGATGAATGGCTCACTGACTTCCTTCTGAAGAGAGAGTAAAGATGCGGTCTTCCCGGCCCACTTTCCCAGGGCCCCCAAGCAGCTTTCCCAGGGCCCCCACCCAAGCAGCAATGGGCCCGTCATCGGCTAAATAAAAAAGCTCAGTTACCGATTCGTTACCACCCAGTTCTTAGAGATCGAGGGCATATGCTCCCAACAAATTTTCTTTCAAACAAACTCCATCGAACCATAAAGTTGGGATGCCAGCCCCCTACCATTAGGCTAGCAAGCTGATGCGGGAGGCTTACTAATTATGTTGTAGGGGTAGGTTTCCTTCCTTAGGCTAGTTGTTCTTAAATTAGGCCCACAACTTAATTGATAGTTGGCATGTTACGTATATAATCTGGCTAATGAACAATAGTAGGGGTAGGGGCCCGTAGGGGTAGGGGTAGGGCCATCCCGCCTTTAGAATAGTAGGGCGGGGGCATTAGTTAGAGGAAGAATTGTAGGGGGACTCTTCCCCCCCCCCGATAGGGATTACGATCAAGATTGAACGCTGATTGCGAGTAGGCGGGTGAATTCTAGAATGAACTCGGTAATAGTTTAGCTTAGGTTAATCGGGAGCTTAGGACGGGTAGGCTCCCACCTTTATTTCCGGATTACGATGCCGGAGGAACTCCCAGCGGAAACACCGGGCCGTGAGTCGGGGGCTCCCACTTCGAGCAGAGATGTTAGCCCATGCCCTCGGGAGGGGAGCTGCTGGGCACTATTGCTATAAATCTCGGGTTATGTCGACAGAAGGCGGCGATGGACCTGTTCCCTTACTTCGGCAGGGCTTTGTCCGCCATATTCTTTCCTGCCAGCGCTTCTCAAGTGCCTTGAACAGCTCAAGCTGATCCCTCAAATTGGTTGGTTCCTCTGAACTCTCAATTGCCCTAGTCTTACCCACTATTTCTCGGAGTTCTTCACTTGCAGCTTGGGGTTCGCTTGGTGCATGAACATTATTAATAGCGGCATTAGTTCCAATATTTTCAATCGTAGATTCGAGGGGCGCTTTGGCGGCCTCCGGTTGTGGCCCCATAATTTGTGCTGTTCCCGTTGGATGCACAGTTGTCGAAGGAGTCTGCTCCTTCGGGGTTTCTTCCATGATGTCTGGCTCAACAGTTGACAATATGTAAACTATAAAGCGGATTATCCCTGTGGCTGCTAAAAGGAGCCCCCATAGCCAGTAAACCGCTTTTGAGACATTATGATACCATCCTATGAAAAGCCGTGCTAGTGGTGCTGCCGGGGAGCTGGGATCCCCCCCGTCACTTCCTGACATCGGCTCTCTATCCCATATAATGTCTCCAATCATAAACCCGAGAACTAAAGCTGCGACTCCTAGGAAGACTTTGAGGTAGCTGCGATATTTAGGATGCATGGTTTTTTTTTGACGAGCAATCGCTTTCTTCTCAAGGCAGTTAGGACCACTGAGATGACCGGTATCGCGGATCCATACGTAACATGGGCTGCTCTAGTTGCACTTTAGAAGAGTAGAGTTAGAATAGTAGAGTCACAGAGTAGGGTGAATATAGGGGTGGAAAATCTGATAAAACAATATACGTCATATGCCCCCCCTACTATTTGAAGGGCCCCCTACAATTAGAATGGGGAGGTGCCTAGTGCCATGGTAGGGGGGTAGGGGTTCGGTAGGAGCAGCTGATCCAAATGCACCCACCCCATAGAATTGTAGGGCCATTTGAGCCAATTTATGACCCCAGCCGGGGGACCAGTTTGGGAGGATCGGGCATGTTACGTATTGAATGCAACTTGAAAGCTATCGAGAAGAATTATAGCCCTCAGCTATCCCACCCAACTAGAGTTTCCCGGGTTGGGTGGGAACTCTAGTGGGAGATAAAGGAGATCGATGTGAGGCGTTTCTCGGATGTGAGGCGGATGTGCTAGGATTATTTGAGCTTTGACCGGCGTTTCTCGGATGTGCGAGACGGATCAGAGGACCTTAGGTAGGGGCAGGCCTCCCACCCCCAGAAGCAGGAAAAATTGAAACAACAAGATTAGAACAAGTGGTACTTGCCAATATCGGATGCAGGTTCTGTTCCTGCCAATCCCCCTCTTCTAGTGCTCTACGGGGGCTGTTTCAAATGATGTGTTTGTGCCAGGGGGGATTGGGATAGTGCCAGTGCCCTCCCTATATCTTTAGTTCGTGGAATGCTAAAGAGTCGGTCCTACTATCTGTATAGGGCGGCCTACCCACTACTCGAGTTGGTCGATTTGGTCCGAATGTCATGATGAGGCACTTTCTTCCACTTTCTCCAGTAAGACGCAGGACGAAGCTCTGCAGGCTTATTTAGCTAGCTCTTATCTAGAATTCGTATCTTCTCCCCCCGGTGCCTATTCGTTCGCCCTGCCCCCCCCTACTATTTGAAGGGCCCCCTACAATTCTATGGGCGATTCTAGCCCCTTAGAAATAGTAGGGCTAGCAGGTTTATTAATTCTAGATTAATCAGTTCATTAATAAACCTGCTATAATAAGGGCTAGAATCGAGCTCGCCCGACAATTCTATGGGACTGATTCATTATTCTAGCGGGGCTTATTATAGCAACTATCGAGTGGAGGGGGGCCCCCTACTATTCTATGGGGCGTCATTCATTACAGTGGGTTACGAGATAGTTGGGTGGGGGGTTAAGGGCTTACTCTAGCTTATTATAGCAAGCGCATTAATGAACTGCTCGAATGGCTAACTATCGAGTGGCAGGTTCCTCGAATGAAGGGAGGGAATAGTTCTTGTGGGGGGTTCTATTACTCCCACCCGAGTAAGAAGATTCAATGGGGAGACAGCCGGTCATGATTCCCAACCTTCCTCTGTTCACCCGGAACCCAATGAGTGGAGTGAAGCTCCTCCTATCCGTCCTTGTTTGATCTCCCATCCCAAAACCCGGTGAGGTACCCATGAGTGAATCCGATAATTACTCCAAAGAAAAGAAAGGCTTGACTGGAGAGCCTGCCCCATCCCAGACAAGCTTCATCCCTCGTTATCGTTAATCCGTATATAATGAATTCCGATCAACTTTACCCCCCACCCTGCTGCCTTACTCTAGCAGGCGTACATTAATTAGGAGAATGATCTATTGAATTCGATCAGCGGATCCGGAAAGCGGAGAGCCGGTTGGAGAGCTTCCCTTAATTCATTGATTAATGAATGCGGACTCCTGTACTTCTATCTGCCACCTCCTGGCTCCACCCGAGGAGTTCAGTCATTGATTAACCCGACGGTCATGGCTTGCTTTCTATCCATCCGATCCATCCAGCTGTTGAACCGCCATAGAATAGTAGAGGCCACCCCAGTCAAGCTTGAGCCAGGATGCATGCGGATCCGGTGC